>NC_051161.1:85771395-85965544 GCF_013339745.2 Dermacentor silvarum
TAGAACTTCGGTCTGAAGCCTTTGTTGCTGTGGTCTTTTAAAAATGATAGCGGCTCGCGTGGGCAATTGTTCGACGGTAAACCATCACCGAGTCTTTGCAATGCCGTCTTCGAGTCCGTAAGGAGTATGACGTCCTGGGCAGGCAAAGTCTTTAATTTGCGTGGAGCTGAAGCTATGGTCCAGTCTTCGACAACCGTCGATGAGACAAGACGGTCCGACTAGCGAGCTGAGGTATCTCTCAAGGACAGCATAAATAACGCAGCTGATTAGTCGTCTGCGTCCGCTTTGACAGATGCATCTGTGTGAACTTGGAGGCGATACTAGTAAGTCGTGATCAAGTGGTCCAGAATGACGGACTTTGCTTCTTCAGGCGAACTCGAGTTCTTTGAGTGCATTGCTGGTACGAATAAAGTGCAAGCAATATTTTAAAATGTCTCAGGCGGTTCTATGTTTTGCCTGTGTCTCGAGCAGCGTAATTTCAAGGCAAGAAGCGTGTTCAACGCTGCATAAAAAAAGATCGTGGCCTGGCATCTATTGTTGTAGAAGGGACCTACCGGACCAACATTAAGTTTGTCGCAGCAACTGAGCCAAAAGAGCCTGGTGCCCTGAAGCCGGAGGGAGCATGACTTAGCTTCATACGACGCCCTTTTGTTCGAAGTTGGCTAAGGGACTCAGAAAGATAATCCAAGATATTTCGAGTCAGCTATTTCTAGGTGGTCGTCCTATGGTAACATTAGAAGCAGCTGCTGTAGTGTTCTACATGTAACCAAGAGTTGAAAGTAATGTATTGAACTCAGGAAGGGGAGATATATAAGTAGAAAGGAAGAAGCGGGGAATATGCAGGTATTTCTTGTATGATAAATGTTTGTGAGGTGTTTTAGTGTTAGCCTTTGTAGTACTTGTTCTAGCGATTAGTCATTACCGTAGCATTCGAACAGAGGTTTGGTTTGAGCAAACCCGGTGCCAAATTTACAAAGGTCTTCATTAGTCAGTCCTCTTCGCCATTGGCAGGCCGCCTGCACTAATAATGGTGTTACAAGGTGGGAGGCGTTTATTTAGAAGGTTCGGCGCTAAAGGACAGGATGGGGCGAGGCTTCCAGACCAAAAGCAAAGTCCTCCACTTCCTTCTCTTCCACCGCTCCTTCCTTGTTTTCTTCGTGTGTACAAACGTTCCGTTACGCTGCTCCTCGCACAGATGAACCCCACTTGGGCGAGTCAAGTGGCCTCGCTCTGAGCGCATTGCTTGAGCTTGGCGACATGAGTTACCGGAGTCCTGGCAGAACGTCAGCCGTTGGCGGTGCAGGCACGCTATGGTATAGTTCACCTCGCTGTCGTGGGCGAGTATACCAAAGGGCCATCAAAGTGGACGAATTGCTTTGTGTACAGGCCGCGCTTTCGTATAGTGGTGTCCACAACCAGACCAAGTTACCAGCAGCATAGGTAACAGGGTGGTGGCGGCTGTCGTATCTTGCTTCTGATGTACCCTGTGAAGCTAGCGTGCGTAGACAAGCAAGCCTACGAGCCTTTTCGGCACGGCTGAGTGTCTCAGCTATAGAATCATCGTCAGTCGTCGACAAAGGGAGGATGTCGTCTAGACTAGAACGAGGTGGGCTTGCATATAAAAGAAAAAAAAATGGGCTGTAGCAAGTCGTGTCATGCCTTGCATTGTTGAAAGTGTAGGTCATAAACGGTAGAATCCCATCCCAATTCCTATAATCCGACGCGACATACACAGAAAACATGACGATAAGCGTTCAGTCGGCACGCTCCGTAAATCCATTTGTTTGGGGATGGTATGTCGTCGAATGTCGGAATGTAGAAGCACACAATCGTAGTAGTTCTTCGACAACATCTGCGGTGAGCTAGCGCGCACGATCGCTGATTATCACTCGGCCAGCCCAGGCCGGAACTTGATAAAGTGAAGCAAGAAAAGAGAGAAAGAGAGACCGCAGCAGCAGTGGCGGATGGTAAAACCCCTATATATAAAAAGTAGCGCCATCCGCTTCCCTCCTCCTCCGTTCCGCTGTCGCGCTCGGCGCGGCCAGAGAGATCGAGGCGCGATATCGACAGTGGCGCCGCGTACGTCGGGCCTGCCGTGGCAGACGACAGCTAACGCGCTACCAGAGGAAATCCGCGCAAAACTTAGATCGCGCCCTGTGGCAGCAGTTATTGAGGTGCGATTTTGCTTCGTCAGTCAGTAACTGGCCTCAATAATGCCGTTTTGGCAGTAGCTACGCGACGATGCGAGACGGCGCAAATACCAAGTGTGCAGCAAGCGTTTGCGCTCGCCGGATGGTAAACAAAAAAAGCCTTTTGCCCTCGCCTTGTCCGTTGCGGCAACTTCAGGCGCAGCAGCATGCCATCACAACGAAGTTCTTGTCCCTAACACGTTTGATCACTTTGTGCGTACAGCACTTTCGTCGCACAGGCCCGAGAATGGCGGTCGGAGCGCGCTGGAAAGAAAAAAAATATAGAAAAGCGTGACTAAGCGCGACGCGAACTTCCACGTGACACGGATTGGCCAATGGGGGAGCGGAGGAGGCTGGGGCGACAGGAGGCGGCTAAGAGAGGGCGAGGACGAAGCGCCGGGGTGAGCGCGGTGGCGGCAAGATCTAAGAATGGCGCTACTTTTATAAATATAGGGGCTTTAGCGGATGGTATGGCTGCCGTCTCGCAGTATTGGGTATGTTAGTCGATGCACACGACTATACAGCGGTTACCCGTGGATGATCGTGGAAAAGGGCCCAGTAGATCAATGCCAACTTGCTCAAAAGGGGAGCTTGGAGGCAGAACAGGCTGAAGTTGCCGGCGGGACCTTTGTTCGGACATTTATGACGCAGACACGTCGTGGAGCTGGCAACGCATTGTTCGGTATTCGGACACATTTTCGGCCACTTAAAGTGTTCTTCAGCCCGGTACAGAGTCCGCACTGATTCCAAGTGGCCTTACGTGGGTTCATCGTGCATGATACGTAGAACAAAACAACGGAGGCTCTCGGCACTATTAGCAGCCCCCGGAAAGTAAAGCTAGTTTTGGTTTCAAGGAATGTGCGCGCTCCTAGGAGTTGCCGGACATCCTAAGGTATTTTCCTTATTTATCTATTTGTGAATTTTAAATCAGGCGAAGCGCGGCAAGTGGTCGCCAGTCGTGTGTCCGTCGAACTTGCTTCCACTCACCCTTGCCACTCGCTCAGCGATATCACAAGTCAGATCGTGCTTGGTCGTCTGCTTCGGTTGTCGTCCCAAGTGTGAAAATGGGAAAGATAAGACAGCGAAGCTTGATCAGGCGTTCAACGAACGGAAGACGCAGGAAACTTGGGGCGCGATCTTGTACGCGTTCCAAAATGGAACGGAGGCGTTCCGTTCCATCGAGCCGCACACGATTGGTCAATTTCAACCGCGATGTTCAAATTGACCAATCGTGTGCGGCTCGATGGAACGGAACGCCTCCGTTCCATTTTGGAACGCGTGCAAGATCGCGCCCCAGGTCAACGAAGCATTAGACGAAGATGGCTAAATCGGGGCCTCACATGTGTTGCGCGGCTCTGTGGTGTTCGAACACCGGGAATTCCAGTTCTGCGAAGTTTTTCAGGTTTCCTAATGACCACGGGTAAGTACAAGTATTTCACTCTGCTTTCCGAGCAGGTAATCATTTTGCATGAGTAAACCAGTTCTGTGCAAGCCTGAGTGGACTGACATAAGAGCTAGCAGGTTTCGCTCGGCTTCATTCGTCATGCACGGCAGCCCATCTGTTGCCGGTAAAATACTTGTAATGAAGGGCTTAAGTGCGTGTTCTTGAACTATACATTTGTTCACTCTTTGTCGACATACACAGCCAAGGTTAAAAAAAAGAAAAGAAAGACGCAGCCGTGGTGGTTAATACCTTTCCCATTGGTTTGGGTCTTCTGGAATCTATTTTCCCTCATTATGTACAAATTTACGTTGTGAATGAAAATTGCTTCTTTAGATTGTCACTTTCGCACTGCGTGGAGGTCAGTATTTTTCCAGTACCAAATCTGGGAATAAAAACAAAAGCGTTCAACTTTTATTTGTGTTGAGTTTTGGCTGGCCGAGAAATTGGCTAGTTTTAGTTGATACACTTCACAACACACGAACAAAATTAACGATTGATGGTGCCAGGATGTTATTTTCTTTACGCTACTGCCCACTATATCTGTGGACTAGTTCAAGTGTAGCCCTAAACGTAATCGCTAGTTAGGACTTTCAAAGCGATGACTTTCTTGAAATGACGAAATGTAATATACTAATTGCGTATATTGGTAATTAATAACGGTTTGCTATATAAATATTCTTCATTATAATTTCTTGGCACTGGTGCGTACGAGCAATGTCCCAGAGGTTTAGAAAATGAATAGCAGCTTGCAAGGTAAACCTGGCAGGAAGAAAGCGCTTCCTAATACACGACGCACTTCAGCGGGTTCTGCTCCGCGATTTGGCCAATGTCGCCGCACGGCCAGCGGACCTGCAAGAGAGCACGAACATAGTCCGCTTGCATGCGAAGTGGCAAAGGAGGTATTCAGCAGCAACCCTCCTCCTCCCGGCTGCGCGCCCTTTCCCTCTACCTTCTGACCTTATCAGTGACGTGATGGAGGCATTGTTTTGTTTGTAAATTATTTCCAGTAGGATATCCGGCGGCCGCCATGAGTGGAAGCGGCGCTGCCACCGCGTATCGGCATGCGAACGAGCGTCTCATTTGAGGTTTAGGGAGTTTCCGGCCCCTGCTATTAGTAGGGGTGCTTCAGTTATAGGATAGTTCTTTTGGTTTAGTGAACCATCGCGGACACAAGAAACGGCGTACTAGTGTAGAATTCCTTGTGGCGGAAAAGCACGGCTGCAGCTCGGGACCTTCAGCTGCTCAGCCTTGAACGCATCGCTGCCGGGAAAAGCAGGTGCCGGGGAAGCGAGATAGTGGTCAAAATGGTCAGCGTTGCAGCCCATTGAACCAAGTGGCATCCTTGAAAGGCAGTCAGCGTAAGCATGGTACCTGGCCGGTCTTGTACGATACAGTGAAACGATACTCTTGAAGTGTAAGGGCCGAGAGCGCCAGTCGACCAAATGGATCACGCACGTTCACAAGCCAACAGAATGAGTGCTGGCTCATGAAAAATGTGAAGTGTCGATCATATAGATATGAACGAAACCTCTGAACTGCAAAGATTACAGCAAGACATTCCTGTTGGGTCACGGTGTAATTACGCTCTGTCTTGCTTAGTGAGCCGCTGGCATAAGAAATAACACGTTCTCTGCCATCACAGTGTTGGGCTAGTACAGCACCAATGCCCACACCACTAGCATTTGTGTGAATTTCTGTTGACGCGGAAGGGTCAAAGTGTCGGAGAACTAGTTGGGATGGCAAAAGAAACTTAAGCTGTTGAAAAGAGGCGTCACACTCGGCAGTACAATCGAAGGGTACATCATCTCGTAGAAATTTCTACGGATAAACAACATCAGGGGCAAACCTATGACTAAAGCGGCGAAAGTAAGAAAACAGTCCCAAGAAAGTGCGTCTCTCCTTCCGACACCGTGGTGGTCGAAACTCTTCAACGGTTTCACTCTTCTGCTGATCAAGTCGGATGCCACGTTTATTCACAAGAGGGCATAATATCAATACCTGCCGCTCACCGAAACGACCCTTCTTTGAGTTCAGAATTAGTCCAGCATTCTTTATACAGGTGAGAAGAACATTGACTTGCTTATTATGTTCAGAAAGTGGGCGACCAAAAAGCACAATGTCATCGAGGTAGCACATGAAAATCTTGCACATTAGGCCACGCAGAAATGTATTCATACAGCGCTCAAAATTTGCGAGGGCGCTGCACCGCCCGAACAGCATTACTTTGATTTCATAGTGGGTCTCGAACGCCGGGTCTATTGGGAGCTACCAATAATGTGAGTGTCATTCAACTGTAGCAAACTACGACGCTGAATGCTGGTAGTCAATGGCGTCGTCAGTCCGCGGAAGGTGACAGACGTCCTTTTTATTTACCGTAGTTAGGCATCGATAAACCATGCATGATCTCCATGTTACGTCTCTTTGGCGATTTTGAATGATTTCGCGAACTAGTTCATCAATTATTTTGAGTTCTGCCTGGGCTATTCGGTAAAGCTTTTGTGTTATCGGATGTACCGCACTTGTGTTGATCCTGTGCCCTGTGCGAGATGGATCGAAGGCGCTTTGGCATTCTGCGAAAAGTTGAACACAGAACATAGCGTGAGCGCGTGCCGCTTTTCTTTAAGCCAAAGACGCAGGAATGAAATGGGAAACTTAGTAGGACTTGATTAACTGCTTCACGAAAACTCAGTTTCACATAGATTCCAACATGTGCATTGGATCGACATATTATTACTTTTTTGTTCTTGTTGTTGTGATAGAACATCCAACATAGAACATCACACAAGGCAGGGTGCTTATGGTACTGAGTGACTTCTTGACCATGCAAAGAACACGGGAGTTTGCAGATCCAAGGTTTACGGCCTCGCCTGGTGCATTTGCATCTGTCAGTGACGCCACTGTCAAATGCGCGTCTTCTCGGGAGGCCCGAGTTTCAAGCCGTCAGGTGGTTATCGCAGGCTCCATGAAGTGATTCACAGTCCACAAACCAGCACGCCTGTGCTCCACTGGCACTAGACAATGCGGGATCATGATGTTCTTTTATTGCACAGGTCAAACAAATGGAATCCACCGTGGCATCAAACGTAGCATGTGTAACGCTGACGCAAGCAACTGGAACGCAGACCACTCACAAGGAGGGCACGATGGTATTTCCGAAGACAGAAAAAGGAACTTTTGTGGCAGTGGCTGCAGTGCTCCAGGAGTCCGGAAGGAATGTTGCCGCGTGCTGACAACTCCCCAGCTCGACAGTTTACTGTAGCACGAACCACACTACTTCAAAAAGTCAATGCCTAAAATTACGTCGTCCGTGCACCTAGAAATAATCAGGAATTCGGTAGTAAAAAGTCGACCGCCTAGTTATACGTCGACAGTACATACACCAACAGGATGCAATGATTCGCCACCCACTCCAAAGAACGTTCACACTTGATCCCACCAAAAGAACGCTTTGTGACCCAGGGCTCTCTTAAATACAAGGCTCATTACTGGGATATTGGCGCCCCTGTCCACCAAAGTCATCGTAGGCACCCCATCAACAAGTACGTGTTTTAGCTTCTTCATCGACAATATGTCCAGCAACCCGGATTGGATAAAAATGTCTCTTACGAACAATTCTTGCGTATAAGAGCTATTGGGTGAATCGGGCCTTGATTGTCAAACCTTGCCCAGATTCGTCGTGCGCATTTAGAATAATTTTGTCATTAGTTTTGTTGAAAGTAAAAGCAGAGCAAAAGTAATGGCAACAGAAAACAGAGAACACATGACAGGCGCTGATAGTTTTACACCCTATTGGTTTCTTTATTTGTGATACAACTGGACAACGACAGTGGTGATACTACCAGCATGATCAACACTCATCGAAGGCAATACCGCTTTTTACAGTCAGCCGCTCATTCAAAAGGTGGCGTCGTAGCTTATTGATCAATCGGTGGACATCGTAACAATAACGGGTTTGGTTGCCTATATTACGTACACGCCTTTAAGTACTCGCCAGGTACTCCACTTATATACGTACAGGCCTAACAGTGTATTACTCACCAAGTGCATCTCATAAGCTTCATAACTCCAGCGCGTCTTGAGCAAGAGGCTAAACAGAAATATCTTGGACGGAGTTGATAACATGAACAGAGTGAGGAAAAAGTGGAAATGACAACTGCAAAATGTAAGTCGCAACACGGGTTACGAACTCCATATGATGGCCTACTTGACTGTTTCTACAACAAGTTAATTCGAATCGCGGGATAGCTGCCTGATCTTTACTTGCAGAAGGATTCATTTCACTCAGTGGATAGACATTAGGCAAATCAGCAGCTATAAAGACGCGCTAAAATTAGATCGTGATTTTCCTAGTTCAACAAACATGTGTCATCTCCTTCGTTAAGTAATAAACTATGCCTTGATTCTTATAGTCATGCATTTCAAACATCTGAATGGGCATTCGATAATGCGTATAAAAGTATAAAGTTTTTCCAGCCGAAAATCACCGCCGTCCTTTAATACATGCAGTCTTATTCCATCGTGTCCTGTCCTCTTTTTCCTGGAGATACCTTTCAAAGACTTTCCAAGTTAAATACTGGTTGCACTTGGGCTTTCCGCATGTTTCTGACTGGCCATCATAAAAAGTGCTGATGGCATCATTTTGTTTATCGGAGACCAAATACGTCAAGTTATTGCCAAAGCAAAAAGTCCTTCTTGCTGATTTCATGCTCCCTTCGTGATTTTCTGTCTCGTCAGCCTATGCAATGTTATAATTTTCATGTCACCTGATTTCTGTTTTTCTTCGTCATTTTGAAAGTTCCGCCAATTTGAACTCCTCTATAGGGTTTGTCATTGGATATGTCATTGTGTAATATAAATTTCTAAAGTTTTATGTGGCATTGGAGAACTTGTCTGCACCCGATGATCGTGCGTCCACATGAATTTCGGTCTCTCTTTATTTGGATAAAGTCAAATTCATATCTTTTAAGCTGCAGCCATTCTTCAGTTATAAGCGTCATATTTAGTCACAGAACCTGCCTCTATTTCTTCCCTTATAAAAATACTAGTGAGTTCCGTATGACCTGTATCCAGATTCCTATATTACCTTAAGCAATCATGTATGAAGAGATTGGGGGAAGCTTCATATTAGTGGTGCGAAGACTGGGCAAATAGCGAAGCTGGCAACCCCACCTAGCTTTATCTCGGTTCGGCCAAGTTTTGCGAGGTTATGTTTCGAGACTTGCCCACGTTTTGGTCAAGATCACCCCGGAATCAACGACAGCCCAAGGAGCAACTAAATACGGTCGTTAAAGTCTCTGGAGGCTTCTGGACGCTCAAACGCTTTTGCTCGGTTTCGCGGGCTGGTAACTCCGGTCTTCTGCGAATCACCGACGTTTCACCGCCGCTTCGGTGGCGCGATACTCGGGATCGGACTGAAGCCGTCTCACTCGCTCTCGAGTAGCAGCGCGGTGGCTTTTGCGCCGCGCTTCCTCTTCTTCGGGAGCGACGCTCTTCTTCAGCCGCCCCATCTTCGCGGTGATGTGCTCGGCGTGGAGATGGCGGGGTTTTGATGTCGCCGAGGCGGCAAGGCGGCGCAGTGACGTCACGGTTTAGCTATGCGCAGCCACGCAACCACTCCGCACGGCATGGTGACGTCATGGCGCTTACCATATTAAATAGAGCGTCTGTCCATTAACTCTAGTAATTGAGTTAATAGAGAGACTTCACAGGCACATTACATATAGTCTGTGCATGAACACATGACCATTCATAAGCTCTTAAAGACTTCAAACACAGGGCTTCCTTGGTTTACTTCACATTGGTTTTTCGTATCTTGGACCTGGTAACCCCTTGCAAAAAAGATAACGAAACTTCATGCATTTAGAAACTCGTAGCTATAGTCATAAAGGATATCTACACGTATGCCTCAACGAAACAAGAAGCTAAAATTAGTTGAAAAGTAGGGAAAGTTAACTGTACATGCGTAATTAGCGCCAATATAGTCGACACTTAAGCACATTGCACCACAGATGGCACTATTTCCCGGAATTGCCTTCCTTGCCTCTTGATCAGACAAGTAAAGGTCAGCCAAGTGTCGTAGCTAAAGAAGATAAGGTCCACGTAATTACCCGTGAAATACGATACGAATAAGATTAAAAGCAAGCCAATCACAAACATGAAAAAGAAACAGAAAAGGACGAACAACAGAATTCAGTAATCATTTATGCAAAGAATCATTTCAACCACCATCTGCGTCGACCTTGTTTTTGTTAGCGCCGACACTTGGTTGACCTATTATTTTTTACAGCGTAAGCTGTTATGGGCTCATTCCAATAGCCGTTTCTGGTCGCGATGATACCGCCGCCGCCCCGTAACCACTGTCGCCGGAAATGCGAAAAAAGTACCCGCTCTCCGCCGTGATGGAACCCAGGCCTGCCGCGGGGAAGTCGGATACTTTACCATTGAGCCACGCAAGCGCTTGCTATCAGGCAGAAGAAAAAGCAGGCGCGCAGACGACTGCAGCCTCCACCAGTATGGTGGCGCCATCTAGTTAACGTGCCTGCAACCGCCGCGTGCGACGAGATGCGATTCAGACGCGATGCGATTCAGACGAGGCGCGCAATTAACGCTATCCCGATGTTAGATGTGCGCCACGTATTCTGGGTACCTCTTCGGAACACGTTATGGCGTCTCCTCGCAAGGTACAAACCGATGCTGAAAAATAGAATCGTGGAGCTACCTACGCGGCTACAACCAGGCATCATCGGGCTGAGCAGACTGCTGTGCAGCAAGCATTGCAAGCCGCACCTCGCCGTCGACACCAGCCGGACAGTTCAGATCGTGCTCGTCAAAATCAAGGCGAAGACACTTTGCCGCGAAGACCTTGTTGTGCGTGGCGCCGAAATTGGAGCTACTTTTGCGCCGCTCAACCAGCTTACGCTGTGACTGTGCTGCGTGTGCCGCGCATGCCTGTGACTTTTTAATTCAGGCGTAAGCTAAAAAGACAAAGTTTAGGTTATTCATAACGATTTAAAACATGTATTGTATAGTTTGGTGCACTCCTAAATGAACACATAAAAATATTTCCAAACAACATATCTTTGACGTTTTAGCAACGTCACAGAAAATTCTTGATGTGGAGCGTAAAGAAGTATTGCCTAGGCCATCATTTCAAACTAGTCTATAACCATGCCCCAAAATACATTTTTTGTTCCTTTGACTTGTGTATTATACTGTACATAAGACGTAAAAAACTTGTGAGTGCTCTCTACGGGCAGGACACAATAACAGGAACAAGTACAACAGGGCGCCAAAAGCACCCTTTGTGTTGCACTCTTCACTCTTACGTCCTGTAAGTTTTTCGCAAATATCATATGAATTCCTAGCTCACCCAATTTAATGCACTGTTGGATGATACAAACACACTGGCGTAGTTGCCATCGCTTACTAACATTTCCTCAACTCTTTCATTACGAGTGTCCGCCATGTGAGACAACGTGCTGTCGTTACAGACAACCTGGTTGTTCGCTTGAATGCCGGCGAAGGTTGCGAAGGTTGTGGTTGTGCTAAAATATAAACCATCACACAAAGTAGCTTTCAGCTAGCCAAACATGATGTCATCGCACTTCTACGCCGCCAACCATGATAAAGCCAGTGGTTTCACAATAGCCTCTCCGACGTTCTCCATGGCCTGCGGCTGAATCAGTTCCCTTTTAAGTCCTATCGATCGTTCTGAAGATCCGCTTGCCTTTAATTTTTCCCTCGCGAGCTTCTCATGTAAAATACCTTGCAAGGGCACATGAAAGAATTAAAAGCGAAGCTACCGCATTATATGTTCGCGACTGCTAGAAGCCGCTGTCAAAGTGTAATCCCAGCAGTCTTTGTTGGAACTTTCTTTCATTCACTCTGTCTCTCGAGTCATTATCGAGACTGAAAGTCGTCGCAAGTTTCCTGCTTGCAGCCTCTTGTTACTTCATTCTCCACACAGGAGTACGCAGAGCGGAGAGAACAGGAAGCATGTCTGCTGAAAGGCACTGATTCCTTCCTTGTTCGATGCAAATGAAGTCGTCTTCGGAAAATTGGCAAGGACGGTTTTCATCCGAACTAATGAGTCAGACACACTTTGGCGGCGTGCACGGCTGATTTATGCGAAACACGCCGCCCGGATCGGTTTGAGTCGATGACTTGAATCCTCAACCACGTAACCCCATTTGCAGAGCTGGGAGCTACGAAGGCATTGAACATCACGCTGTCCGTCGGTGAGCCGGTGCATCGAAAAGATTATCTATAACTCTTATTTGCGTTGCTTTTGTCATTTGGGCGTTCCCACGGCTGTTATCTGAAATCCATTGGCGCCAACGTGGCAGTAGGACGTTGTGCAGAATGTAGCGCCTCCAAGCCGTAGCACAGAGCTATGAATGAACCAAGCGAATCTGCTTCGAGGTCTCGATTTCTCTCTCACACACACACACACACACACACACACACACACACACACACACACACACACACACACACACACACACACACACACACACACACACACACACACACACACACACACACACAACACACACACACACACACACACACACACACACACACACACACACACACACACACACACACACACCACACACACACACACACACACACACACACACACACACACACGCGCGCGCACGCACGCACGCACACACACACACACACGCATGCGCACACACGCACACACACACGCACCCACACACAGACACAGACACACGCACGCACACACGCCCACACGCGCACACGTGCGCACGCACGCACACACACACACACACGCACACACGCATGCACACGCATACGCACACACGCAAACACGCATACACGCACACTCGCACGCACACACGCCCTCAGGATAAATCTTTTCCGTAATCACTTCCGAGTGGATTTTAAAAAATGTGAAAGGGAATGTGTAATGTATTGTACGAGCGGTCCTTCAGAGGATAGATATAATTTGGTTCGCTTCATCAGTTGAAGAGGTTGGTAGAACATTCCTACTGCTTCTCCGTTTTACTTATGTATGAGGTAATGCACTAATTTAGATGAAAAATATTATAAAATATTGATATGGAGTCACACGTAAGCACGAGATTGGAAAGAACTGACTCAAATTAAATCTAAGGAAAACGGGCATGCACTTGTATTTTAACTTGCACTTGTGTCTTGGTTAGAAAAATTATTGCTTTGGTCAAAAAACAAGTATACGCGGTGAACTTGCGGCAATGTCAGATGGATCACTCGCTTTCTTTCCCTCATTTTGTCCCTTTTCTCGTATTTTTAGTGCAGTGTAAATGGTTGTCAAGCATGAGGTTTCATGCAGCATGATGGCTGTTAGCTCGTAGGAGTGGTCAAAAATCTATCGTTCTCTTCTCTGAAGTGGTCGACCCATGCGTTGGAACGTGTATTTATGTATGGTTATACAGCAATAAACCGATAGTTGCGGTAAAGCGCCCGTGTTTGATCGCTGTATTACATCCTTGTATCGAAGTGCGCTGCCATATATAACTTCGCGGCGATGCCATGTACTCTGACATGTTTTCAGTATGTTGGACTATAATAATACATTTAATATACATGTAATATTGATTAATATTACCGCGAGTAGAGGCGTTAATGGTACTACTTTCTTACTAATGATGTGGAACGTCCAATATTTTACCACGAGATAAGATTGAATATTCAGCTGTCCATAGAATCTGAGAACTGACCGCAGGAAATTATTCCGGTGCACGTGTTCATTCAGGTCTGAAATACTACATTTTTTAGCACAAAATTCTCACTTTGTATTACCCTGTTTTCGGCCAAAAGCCTCCTAAAGTGCCTGTGCGGTGGTGTCGCAAAGTTCTTGCTTTTAACAAGAATTTTCATCAAATGCCCCGCGTACCAACGCAACCAACGAAGGAAACACCGACGAAACTTCGGTATACCACTGGCACAGTTCAACGTTAAGCAGAGTACTCTCGATTACGAGCCTGGCGCTGTGCTTGATCCTCAAGCTCATTCGGCACAAACGTGAGCGCACAGCAGCTATTGCTTCTTGCAAAGTGTGGGTGGAGCACATCCAAGAAAGATGGCACACAAGTTCTCTAGTAGGGAAAATCGGAGAGAGAGAAACAATAAAAGGCAAAAAGGTTAACAAGACTGAGCCGAATTGGCTGCCCTGATCTGGGGTAGGAACGAAAGGTACAAAAGTCTTGATGATGGATAGAGTAAAAACAAAATTTAAACAGAAAAGCACGTTCCTCAAATAGAAAGAATAACAGCAGCTTCGTCAGATAGATTTTGAGCCATAAAAGAATGAAGGCAATGGAACGAATGAAGCCATAAATAAGTCAGATAGATATCGATCGTTGAGCGATTTAGTCGGGGAGTGCATTGAGGGAGCGGGAGTATAACCGAGGGGGGGAAAAAGCAAGTTTTATGTTATATGCGACTGGTCTCTACAGCACCACAAACGGTTTTCATCAATGTGGAGACCTCTCAAAATTGCAGTCAAAGAAAGCATGCCGGAACAAGAACGTTCATCTGATCCCAGAGCTATCGGAGGAGTCACGCGCGATCGGAATTCTGTCGCATCTTGGTCGCGCTCACAGGTGGAAGGTGACAAGCGCCTCCTAGCAATGCGACCGGTATCACAGAGCTCAGAATGAAACATTTGAATGTATTTCGAGGCTTCGATTTTGACATGCCGAATGTAAACCATCCCGGGAGAGCACCCCAACGCGAACAGTCACATATTTAGCATTAGTTACCGTCCCTGGAAGTACGGAGGTTCCCTCACGTAATCGCAAAGGCATCGGTGCGTAGATTCGTACGCAACTACTGTGCTCTCCCGTTCCTACTTAACTACACTCTTTCCGCCTTTCTGCCTACTTTTGTGATGCTCGCAACAGCGATGATATCCCGGCCTGTCTAGAACGAACGGCTGAATTTCACCTCCCCTGTGGCCACGAGCTGTGGTCTCGCGTTTGTAGATCTCTTCAGGGATGCATTTAGATTGCCTGCTTACGGCTATTCGTCGTGAGCAGTGGGTACCAGTTGGTCCCGGTAATACAGCGCATTGCGCAATCGCTCTTGAACAATGACTTAGCCTCTGGCATTCGCTCAGGTCGCCAGCGTGAAGTAACGCCATCTACATTGTTCAAATCTATGTAACCTTTAAGAAGGGAAGAATGTTACGGCCGCAACTATGACTTGCGTTGTTTCGTACAGTAGCTTTACATTGCCTTTCTTTTTGTTTTCAGTATATACTTCCGCAAGTATCTAGATCGATTATAGACAAAAATTGCAGATGTAGCTTAGAAGGACTAGGAAGAAGCGGGTACTTTTTCAACGCTGCCTAATTGGGAGTGATCGATTAAAGAACGCTTGAAGGTCAGGACTAATGACTAAAGACGTACACAAAGCACTGAATTTTGGCATCATTATTCCATGTAAAACACAGGTAGAAGCACCCTGTAGTAGATATAGAAATGTATATATTTAGCGGAGTCGTGCAGAGCGGAGTTTTAAAATAACATGCATGACACTAGAGGAATGCGAAAGTCCGAAAGAACATTGAATGTGAGTGCTCGTCTTTGCGGCGTTGCAGTCCTCCTCGTACCATTCTTCGCTGTATATTTTTGCTGGCTCCATGTCTGTAACGGCTTTTATTTTTCTACTTGTACTTGCATAATCTTCTTCTTATTCCTTGGCAACGGCATTTCTCCTTGTTAATAGCACTGCCTCCTATGGCACAACCACGAAAGAGGCAGCCTTTGTGACTATAAAACTGAGCCGCTCTTTGGTTTGTTGAAGTCTTTGCGCGTCATTTGGTGACGGCTTACGCACTGCTATTTTCTGCGAATAAGCCCTACGGGGTGGCGAGATGCTCTATTGTTACGAGCAGCGCATTTGAGACCGCCTTCAAGTGAAGCCATTCAACTATGACTGATGATCACGGCACGATTCTCAAACAGAACCTGTTTGCGAGAGCCACAGGTTAAAGGGGGACCCTACCCAGCTGATCTCGGATGCGGTAAACATCTATATGTTTCAAACTACTAGTGACAGCAAAGACCAATTTTCTGCGGGCTCGCAGGTGGAACGCCGTACATGCCTGCAGAGGAATCCCTTGTATAACGAAAGGAAACACGTTAACCCCTAACGCAAGTGTTCGATTTGGCTTTCATGTAGCACCATTGTAAGGCACTTCATGCTGTGTTTACCCTGTTGTCCGGCCAGACGATATGCGGGAAACTGCGCCCTAAAAAATGGCAGGTACCATTACAAGCAATATAACTAAATGCGAAACATTTGTTGTTAGGTCCACCTTGCGCAGCTGATGTCACTCACGGGGCACGTTTGTATGTTCTGTCCTGCCTTGCATTATGATCGGAAGAGAGAACTGACATGAGTTCCGGAAAATTTAAACAATAATGGTCGACCGCCTGTTCTTTGGCGTTAGACGGGGTTGCTGGATGCAATTACGAGTGAAAAAAACATATGCCCGAAAAACAACCAATATCTACTTATCTCATAGGTTATAGTTCTTGGTGACCAACTTTAATTGCTTCAGAAGAGTAGAAATAAATTTTCATTTCTTAGGACATCTGAAAATTTGGTAGTATTTTGTTTGGGCGGCTAAATCCATCTAACAGCGCCCGTCCGGGAACGCGCTTCAACGAGCACGAAGAGATTACCGAGAACATAATCTTCGACATTACCACCGGTACTTCATTTCAGTTTTCCGAATGTAAGGCAACCGACTGACGCAGTGTATTCTACGGCCCTCAAGTATGTTGTCGAGTCAGGACAACGTCGCACATGCGATTATTTACTGCTCGAGACCGCTCTAGAATTTTGGCACAGCGGTGCTTGAATGTTAGCACAAATATGCTGAAATAGGCACCGTTGATGGCTATACTTCTCGTGCCAATATGTGCGCTTTTCCACAATGAGATAATCAAGATAGCAGAATGCTGTTATCGGATTTGCGCAAAAAATTACACGTGTGGTTCGTCACGCGAGGATCTGCGGGTTGGTTGCATTGTTTGCCGAATCCAGCTGTGAACTCTGAGAAAACTGCAAGAGCTGCGCGGCATCGGGGTATACAGGCACGAGAGTCTAACTACAGATATAGCAGAAAGCTTGCAGTAAATTCTTTACCAGACAGATCTCGGCGCAACGTGTCGTGTACCATGTCGGTTTGGGGATAGATTTTTGACAACATGCCCTTACAAACACCACGCGCTTGGAGACGGCTGTCACTCGATCGATGCAAGCTCTTTCTTTTCTCTTTTTTGACAGGAACGGCAACAGTATCTTCTGGCTCTCGTTGCTCGAACGCCTCAGCTGCCAGTTCTCGCAGACCTTCAGTCGAACCTCGAAATGTGCCAGCTAGTATCGGCAACACCAACCGCGTTTTCACCGAGTACTGAGTTTCTCGAGGTCTTCTTTCTTTTTTGCGAGGAAGGGTCCTTGCCTCGAAGATATAAATCATCAAGGACGTTCTAGCTGCAGTGAGAAGGTGGCTTTTCTTTACCTTCGGGCGCTTGCCTTTGTGCGGGCGTGTATGAGCGACGCAGTCAGAGAAGAACAGCGAAAAGGCGGCGTCTCCACGAGTATCGAGTATCGATAGCTGCAAAACTCTTCGGAGACGCTGGCGACAGGGAACTCGTAACGACGTCCGCCCGGCCATTCGTCCTTGTCCGCGCTCGCCTTAAAGCACTCTTCTTTAAATCACGACGACCGGCGGACGTCGGCTGAAATTGAAAGAGACAAGGCCCGTGTTAGGTCTAACAGGCAATGGTGGCACGTGAACGCGCTGGGCGACGTTGACGGCGAAGCGCGACGGGCGCAACGATCGATCAATGATTAGGTGCTGAGTTTGTTGTTCGCCTATAGCCCGTATTGAGGCCGAGAGGTCCGGCCGTCGACGGCAATCAGGGGCGCCGTGACGCTATTTTCGGTCGTCGTTTTCCTTTCGAAGCCTTGCAGCCATCGCTTTCGGCATCATCAGTCACCTCTCTGGCAGTGTGGCTGGGCTAATGCGTGCCTCAGCACCATGAAAACGACGAGTGAAGTGTTCTGATTTAATCGCTGTTGACGTTCTCAAATGTTTGATTGCTATATATATATATATATATATATATATATATATATATATATAAACAGTTCTTCCGATTTGCCTTGCGTATAGGGAAGCCTGTAGGTTGTTTGAGCCCCAATTTACATATTCGTAATATTTCCTTGGAAAATTGTTGCTGCGGTAAATTATACCAAAGGGCTGCGTCTGGATGACTCTACACTAAAGATGCAAGGGCTTAACTTATGCCATGTAAACGACTTCATCGGAGAGTGTCTAACCTGCGCCTCTCGACTTATGTACTGGCAAAATACAACTCATGCATGACTAAGTTTAATGGCGAGATTAGTTAAAAACACTTTTTAAAGATGAGTAAGTTATTCAATCAAATGAAGCTTTCTGTATGGAGGGTTCCTATCTGCGACGCTGTTAACAAGTCTCTTAAAAGCGTCAAAGATATGCACTCCGCACGGAAATGCTTCGCTGAAGCCTGAAGCCTGTTCTGTCTGACATGTTATGACATGATAGAATTCAGTGCATTATAAGAACATTATCTGGGCGAAATACTTTCTGTATATTTTTTAAAGGGTGTTCTCACCAGTATTCCGAACCGAAGTGAAACTGAACCGCAAAGCCGGAGCTGAACCATTATTCTGAGCCGAGCCGCGACCTAAACAAACTGATATGTTTTCAGCCATCTTGGAACCAAACCCGAAATGAAACTTTCCGGAGGCACGGCTCCGAACTGGTTCGACCATGGTTACAGCCCTGGGTCCTTGTTGCGGAATATCTACGACAATGCAGGCAGCTGCGCTGATGAGGGTCGACGGCGTCTCTTAAGTAAATTCTTCGGAGCGGGCGGAGTGTTACATCGGGAACAATCATATTTGGCTCACATTTATCACAATTCGCGTCCGCTATTGATCGCGTAGTACATAACATTTTTTTAAAAACAAATGCATTTAAGCCATCTTTTTTCCACGAACAATTTCCGACAGGGACGCCCCTCTTAAAGCAACTTTCGTGGCCACTGATTTTTGCGAGGCACTTGAACCTCAGCATGAGCCCCTCCGGGTGCGCAATACTGGAAATAATAGGTATACCTCCATGTCCTCAACACGCGGGGGAATGACTGGTGGAAATCTCCCAGGAACACAGAACGAGAATCTGGCGGTCGCCTATCCCAAAGAATATGCGTCCGTAGGTAGACGGAGAACGACTCAGAGCCAGAGTAGCCCACCTCGAAAAGCAATACGAGGAGAAAGGCAACCTAACCTGAATACCATCTATGTTGAAGCAGTACGCTACACTAATGCTGAGCCAAGAGAAATATCCTATGTACGAGACTCGCGAGCGGGTTTTGTGGTTGTCTGCACGGACAGAGCCGGACGGACAGTTGTACAGGCATCCCTACGTGCTACAACCCCCAATGCGGCGGAGTCCTTCGCGATAGCGATGGCCAATCGCAAGAGGGAGAGAGAGAATAACACAGTGACCCTCTCAGATTTGAGAGAGGCATGTAGTCTATACTTAAAAGGTAGAATAGCCACCGCGAGCCAAAGGTTCATAGGGAGTCGAATCACCCATCACCACAGGGCCGTGTGGAGCCCAGGTCACTAGGGCCTGGATGGTAACGAGAGTGCGATATCAATCGCCAGAGCTCTCGTTACCCGGGCTGAAGAGGCGGGCTTTCAGAGTACCTGCGGAGGTCACGCCTCAAATCAATATAGGACAACCGCGTGAGATCCCTGCTCACCAACGCATCACTCGACAGACCAATGTGCCCCCTCACCAAGCTCTGGATGGGAGAGACGCACCATGATTGGAGAAAGATACAAACAGGAGTGTTTCCACACTTCCGCAGACTTAAGGCCACGTTCCCAGCCAAAAACCCACGCCCCTGGTGTGAAGAGAACCCTGCACTCATCCCCAACGCATTGATATGCCCCAAACTCCCGGCAGATGTACGCCTCACACGGGAACTCACAACAAGCACCACATCAACGGAATAGTGGTAGGCACTCCTGTCTAGCCCGGACCTGGAGGGCCAAATGGCCCGAATGCACCAGGTCAAGCGGGCGGTGGAGGCCAGCGGCGACCTGGACTGAGGGCCCGACCATTTTTCCTGGACTACCCAACATAGCAATAAAGTTTTGACTTTCTAGTTTCTCTGTAACAACATACTGGACATATGTTGTTACATTAGTCTGCTTCTTGCAGTTATCTAATCCTGTTCGTTTATTAATGTGGATAGGCATTTTGTTTATTTCGGTTTTATGTTGTTTTTGTGATACCCGCATTTCGTACTAATCTGTCTCATTATTCACTCGTGCTTGGGCCAATCTGGCCTGTAGTATGCTGAAATAAATAAATAACCCTTCATCCCAACTTATTTTCATATGGCATGGTGCTCACAGTAGGTTTCATGGCACCGTTAACATCCCTTGCTCTCGCCTGCTACGGCAACGACTGTTTAGTGATTCGAAATCTCTAGCCCTCAAAACAATAAATTATCCTTGATCTGTAAAACAAAGCGCGAACAAAAACGTCTAAAACAACTTGGGGCACAAAAATATATTCTCGAACCACTGAGTAATTCAAATTGCTTACAGATTGGTTCAACAAATTCCCCTTAATTCAAACGAACCTCTAGAATTTATTATTATTGATCTATATTATTTTCCAGCGCTTATGCAGTGCTTATTTACGACTAGTCATTCTGCTACCAGACAGGGGCAACGCTCGGTTCACGCCCGATTGGACGATTGAATGTAATGCATCACTCCAATGCATAGGCGATTTCGAAAAACAACAGAACCCCTACTTGGAGACATCAAAAAATATCAATACTACAACACACTTGCTACTTACGAAGTGCGTATTGATTTTGGTAAAACATTCTTCTCCAAGCGGCTTTGCAAATCTTTAATACAGGCAAAACTATGAGGCCTCCATTCCAAATATCATTCCATCACAACACACCACGTAAAAGCTTCCAGCGCTTCCACTTCCAGATGGCTGTTACCCAAGCAGTGCTTTACAATTCGATAAGTCTGATTTTCACGACAATTGCTAGGTTCTATGAGGAAGGGCAAGCGAGGCACTCAATAACATTTCACGCTAGGCACGCTCTGAAAAAGTATCAGCAAATAAAAGTCATGCTGCCTATACTTCTGCAATAGCCATGCCAATACTTCTACCCAAATTTGCAACCCAACCATTTTGTTGAAATGGCGTTACCTCAAAATTCCAACATAAAATAAGAATCTTCGGCGTTTACTGAACTAAAATTCCATCCGGACAAAAACAGAAATTATTTTCTCCCGCTCACTCATATTTTTCAAAGTACATTACTGTCTATCCCAAGGTGACATCCGCCTTTTATATAATAAGCACGACCCGCTTCGTGGACAACCTTTCCGACTTCCGATTTCAGTTCCCACATCACCTGCGCACAACGCGCACTCCTACGCACCATCACGGGTGCATCTCGCAGAACTCGTACGGTGTGCACCTATAGTTGTGAGTCGAGCTCTTCTCCAAGTCACCTCTCTCGTCATGTCTTGTTTTCGGGCTCGGTATGTAGCTATGAGTATTTACCAACTAGCCCAGCAGTCCAAGTTATATTACATATTGCAAGTTCTCTTAAAACTAGGTGCAGTCTTTCAATAAAATGTAATGCACACTTTATGCATGGGTAGTTAACAGTAGATTAGGTATCTAGCTTCTTTTATTGCGATAGCAATTATATGGACACTTCAACCGGATTTCTGCCGTCGGCGCCGCCGTCGCCGTCGCCGTGAGGTTCCGTATAGATAAAATCTTCGCCGCGCGCCGTATGCCCCAGCGGAAGCGTGCGGGGACGCGCGCTATCACGGAGAGCGAACGCACTCAATCTCCCACGCGCAAGCAAGGAAGCGGAAAGCCAGCGCCGGAGGGAGCAGGGGGGGGGGGGGGGGGGGGGCACTTCTCGGCCAACAACCGCGCTCGTCGCTCGTCCGCACAGTCTCTTATCTCTCCCACGCGCACGCAAGGAAGCGGGAAGCCAGCGCCGGAGGGAGCGGGAGGGGGGGGGGGGGGCGCACTTCTACGCTGCCAACAACCGCGCTCGTCGTTCGTTCTACCGCACCGTCTCTTATCTCCACACGGCTCTGACCTTTATGCGCCGTGCATTCGCCGCTCAGTTTCCGTTGAAGCGATAGACCGCACGTACCTTCGCCCGCTGCCAGCGTTTTGACAGTCGTTGGCTGCAGTCATTCAGTGTGATCTATTCATGTTTGTTTGTGCGCCCTCACACCACGCTTGTTCATTCAGTTAGTAATAGTCGGGCCACATTTTCCAACGCACGCTACACATGCAATTCTGCCCTGATCGGCAGTGCAGCACTACAGGTGTGTCCCTTCGCACTGCGCTGCCCACGGTAAGCGCTTCTCATCAACACCACCGTTTCACACGCGCCTTCTCGTGGTCATCGAGTCTCTCTTCATGTCGGTTTACTTACGCCGCAGCACACCTGCTTACTTAATCAGCTCATGTTTACTACAATTCATATTGCTACCAAGGCCGCTCACCTTACTTCGTATGACATTGCTGTGTTGCTATCGCATTCATTGATTCGCCCTTAGGGCGTTAGGGCGAAACTGTGACATTTTTTGCACAGTATGAACAACGAGCGTTTGCAACTTCATAGAATCCAATGAAGGAGAAAATATCAAGGAAAGGCAACGCGGTGAAGCTTTGCAGCGGCACACGAAGCGCCACCAAGCTCGTTAAATGTACGCATTCCGACCGCTAGATGCAACCCCAAATGACCCATAAAAGCTGCGCCATCAAACACGCTCGCGTCCTCGCCGGACCTGTAATAATCACTCACTCACTCACTCAATCAAACACGCTCTTCAGGAGTTGGTGGGTGATCTGTCGCGCCACGCTTTCACCGGTGGGGCGCGCCAGATGAAGCGCCAGCTCTGCTACTAACTGCTATGGACCTTGATTTAGGGCGCCAGTTTTTGATGCAGGGGACGGTTTGTCACGTGGTATTTTTCATTTTTTGCTGGCTTTATTTATCAGCTGAAAAAAAAAACGCGCAAATAGCCTCTGGCTGAAAACATGCAAGCCTTAAGTTTCTTTCAGTTTCCTACAAACTTACAACATGACATTGAGAGGAGTATTCAGAAGAAATAGCCAATTGCAATTGCAAGACAATCAACAAAGCCTGTATGTGTACAAGCATATATATATATATATATATATATATATATATATATATATATATATATATATATGCAAGGACACATGCACACTTTTTTCCACTTTGACACTCCTATTGCCAACGCCTTTAAATGCACACTACAAGGCGGGGCAGTCCAATTGAAAGCCACCTTCAACTTCAGTATCGGTTCGGTGTAGAGAGATTTGAGTGAAACACATGCGATGAAATGATAAGTATTGCGTTGCAGACCATTATGGCTCATATCCGAAAAACTGCGTTTTCAAAGAAAAATTATGCCGAACGGTACATTAGCACCAAAACTGAGCAGCAGGTATCGCACAGTACGATGACTGCCGTCTTTCTTTAGGTTCACTAGATTTCGCTGCTAAATATCCCAAAACGGGTTGACATGTTGCCTTGGCTGCTACTGAGCTCGTCGTTCTCCTCTTCTCCTATCTCCTCCTCTTCGCCACGTTACAACCCCCCTTTCGCAGACGAACCCCACTGGGAGAGTCACTGTTCTGTGGCGAGGTAGTAGCACTTAAGGCATGCAACATGACAAGCAGGGGATGAACGGTTGGCAAATCAACTGGGATAATAGCGTAAGAGCTTCCCATGTGGAACAATTGCCAGCAAGCAGGCCAGGCTACACCACTTTCCGAAACGCCGCCACCAGTACCGCCATATACAGATACAGAGAGACGTATTGCATACAGTAGAGGTATGCCTGCTGTCATGCCTGGCATGCAACTCCAGAAAGATAGGGTGAAAAATGCAATTATGTGCGGCTTTCAAAACAATGATACTCAAGATACACAAAACCCAGCACTTATACCTCAATTGATGTGTCTCATTAAGACCAGTGTCTCTAGGAAAAAACAAATGTGCATTCACTGCTCGAGATCCACAGTCAGCGCTGGTCCATGGGCCAAGGACGTGTCCTAGTTCCAAAGATGACACAAGAGGGCCACGTTCTCCTTCAGGTTATCAATGCGATTGAGAAGTGCTATTGGTCGATGCGAGTATAAATCTCTCGCACACTTTCCTGGTTTGAAAATCACTTGACACGAGCGTATTTCCAGGTTGTTTCGAGGCAACCAACGGTTATAGATGTCAAGGAGTTTAGCCTTAGCTCACGCCATCGGAGCCTGGTGAGAATGACTTTCACGAAGGTCCATACCGTCCACAGCTTTGTCATGGTGAAAGGCTCTTCCAACAAACATGTGCTGCGTGAAGTTTCTTGTCTCTGAGCAGGAATTAGCGCCGTCACATTCGACGCTGCTGCGGTTATCTTTGAACAAGGTTTTTCCGCTGCATCCATGTTGTCGAGGCTTTGATGAAAAGCAACACAGCTAAATGATGTTGCTCAGGGGGTGGAGCCCATAGTTTGCGCACAACGCTCCAAATTCTCGCGTGTGGTTTTCTGGGGTCGAGCTTTGAGCCAAAAAATTTCTATTCCCTTTGGTTAACTTGTCTAAATGACGCTTTACGTGCTTTGGTGTGCGTCCTGCGCGCGCGTCTCTGTGCTCTGCTGCGTATTGGACGAAGTTGCTCGTACTCAGTGTCCAGCCGCCGACTATTACTTTGGCTGTTTGATGGCTTTCGTGCTGTTTTTTCAGGCACCACTTATTCAATTTATGATGTATTGTAAGATCCGTCAGGTTTGCCAAAACTCTCAGTAAGTACACTATACGCTTATCAGTCAGTGCAGAGAACTTTGCTTGGCGTAAGCTGGCCATCAAGCTTAATGTAGGCCATCAAGCATAGGCCACGAAGCAAAGGCGATCAATCATAGTGTAATTCGTCATCACCTCCGCAGGTGCTGACGATAAATTAGATTATTCACTTTATATTTGCATACGCTCCATAACCTCAAATGATGTGTCGAGGAACACTTTAAACTTGTAACATGACACGTGACTTCAGCTGCGGGACGTTTTTGGACTGTGGCCCAATATCAGGAATCTGTGTCTGTGTGTGTGTGCGAAGCTTTTGTGTGTCAGCATTTGTGTACGTGTGTATAAATGTGTGCTTTTTTATTTCACTCCCTTTCTTTCAACCCTCACGATCTCATGCGGATGTTCATGCTAAGCTTGTCACTATAGGCTAACCTCTTCAGATATCTTTAAGCTCTCTCTCAGCACTGAAAATGATGACGATGATGATGTTTTATTGGAACCCTCTTTGAACCTCAACTCAGCTCCTTGTAATAAAGGTATGTCGATTAAGTTCTAGATTTGCCTTTATCCTCACATTTTCAAAACTCCATGTCAATAACATCTACAGCGTGACTTCAGCTTTTTTATTGCGATAGCAATTATATGGACACTCCAAACGATTTCTGCCGAGCGTCGCCGTCGCCGTGAGGTTCCGTATGACGTCTGTCGCCCTGTATGTACGAGTGAAAGGGCGTGAGGGATATCAGGAATCGTGCTCCTTAAGGGCTGCTGTGTAGAGCAAACGCGCCTTCTTTGTACGGAAGTGCCTATTTTATGCTGTGCATTTTCGAGCAGTTTGTGTTACGCATGTACAAGTTTATACAATAAAGTCCGTAGCTTTATTTGATTTCACTCCCTTTCTTTCAACCCGTCACGATGACGTCAAGCGCCGACGCTGCATTCATGCTTTCACGGGGAGTAAGTTCTTGCTCGCTTAAGGGCTAGTAGCGCTAACGCGCCTTCTTCAGATATCTTTAAGCTCTCTCTCAGCACTGAAAATGATGACGATGATGATGTTTTATTGGAACCCTCTTTGAAGCGGGGTAGGGACAAATAGCCACCTCAGCTCCTTGAGTAATCAAGGTATGCTATACATAATTAACGTTCTAGCATTTGCCTTTATCCCCTTAGTATTGTCCCCCTTGTTCAAAACTTCCATGTCAACCTTGTACAGTTATCTATGCCTGCAGCGAATTTGTTCCTATCAATCTCTTCCCAGCTTTTTCCCACCAATACTTCCAAGTTCCTTGTATATCTCGACTGTTCACTGGTTAATGCTTCAATTGGCAAATCACAGCCCTTATTGAAGGTGGACGTTACCTACGATCCTCGCTTGGTGAATACCTTCGCATTCCATTATGATACGAGTATGTTGGGTTGACTCCAGATTTTTGTTTCAGGAGACACATGCCTCATCCCGTTGAGAATATTGGCTCCGGTATGTTATTTGTCCTTCGGCAACCAGCTCGGGCCTCAAGCAGCAAGGCACTGTTCTTTGTGTTATATCATACAGATTTATTTCTTACCGATCTTATAAATATCAATGGCCTTTTTAGGGGCGAAGCACCCTAGGGCCGAGCCTTGTCCCTCGTAGTCCGTAGCTCTGGTTGGCATGGAGACCGCTATGTATGTATGCATAAGCATATATATATATATATATAGTATATGTATGTATATGTATAGTATATGTACGCCAAGCTCCGGCTTCCGGAAGCCGGAACCGGAAGCCGACTTCCGCTTCTATTTATACTTCCGGTTCCGCTTCCGGTACCGCAAGCCAGCTTCCGGCTTCCGGAGAACGCTTCCGGAGTTTTTCTCTCTCGTCCGTAGCTAGGGGCGCTGCGGTGCACAAGGGCGTTCGTTCCCGACGCCCGCTCTCTTTCTCTCTCGTCCGTAGCTGTGGTTTACCCGAATGATCCCCCTGTGCATCGCCCACTCATCATCATTCACTTCGTGGATATGCGGTGATTTTTTTTTTCATCATTTGCATTCAAATTACTTTCAATTTTTCTCCCACTTTTTAATGACTACTTGTTGTCTATTTACACTTGTCAATTCCCCTGTACTTGGTTGCCAACTTTCTTGACCTATTCCTTCATTACATGTCCACGCTTTTGAGGCACAGATATTTGAGCACTTTAGCCGGCCATTTATTTTCAGTCCATGTTCCTGAGTATTTCTTCGAAACTAATCTTGATCTGCGCATCTCTGACTTCAAAAGATTCATGTCACCCTGTACTGCTACATTTGTGGTTTTACCGGGGGCCCCCAAAGCACCAGGCTACCGAACTTTGGTTAACTTCGAACACCGACAAGATGGCCGATTTTAAGCAGACGAATTATATTTAGAAAACGTTAGACCTGGCACCATTACTCCTTTGTATATTACTCGCACCACTTTATTATAGCATCAAAGGGCTCTGGTTCATTATTGCTGCATTCTGCTTGCCCTTCATTCTTCGATTATAATACTTGTTGCTTGAGGTGGTCTTTCCTTCGTTTCTGTATACAGCCAGGTGTTTATATTGCTTGACTATAGAAATGACCAACTATTGAAATGATATCTGCTCGCCATGCAAGGCATGACCAGCACCACCCATCCGGCTGGCACTGCTTTAAATTTATATGCGCACAAAAAATTTGTCAGACACACGAAAGACTACTTACGTGTGGGAACGCGAAAGCATTCTACCGTTTGTTGACCACAGAACATCATGAACGCCATCATTTTATACACTCATGGCATGGCGCCACCTCCTCCCCATTTTTTGCGCCGTCACGTCCCCAATGACGCACGCATTGCCACATACTCCCTATTGTCTGCTCCATCATGTGCCCCATGACGCACGCACTAGGCCAAACCTTTAGTCAGCCACACGGCTGCGACGTGACATGTGCACTAACGCATGCACTCAAACCACGGAGGGCCGGGTTCGATTCCCACCAAGACCGAAATGTACCAAATTTTATTTTCAAAGCCAATAATTCACTTTGTTTACAGGAACCGTCTTGAGAAAATTGACGTTAATCCGAGAATTTCTTACTTGTTTTACTATTTGCGCCGTCGGCCATTTTTGGTACCATCTTTCGGTCACGCCGACTACAACGGCTTTTCGCGTAATCGGACATATAATGCTTTCGCATGAAAAAAATATGCCAAAGTGATTGGACAATTAAAGGAGTGCTGTAGTAGCTTTGGAGCCAGTAAATACAGGACACAGACTCGTAGCAAGCGGCGTTCGGTGGAAAACCGTCATAAGCCGGTAACAATAGCACTTGCGCTTTTCGCGACTACGGTGTTCACTGGCAAGAATTCAAATAATGCATTAGGTTTTTCCACGGCAAGTAAGTTCTCGGAGGTGAATAACATCTTCACCTAGCAACATTTTCGCCTGCTGCAGCGTCAATATGTACTTATGTGGAACAGCGGCAATAAATACCAGTTTCAAGGCAAAATACTGATTTACCAGCACCGTGTGCCATGTATGCCGGTCGAATTTTAATCAGAGTAATGTATTGGTGAAATTGGCCGTGCGCTCACAAAGCTGAAATGAAATCCTGGGACTTCCGTGTGCGGTGTAAAAGAACCAGGAAGTAGTGCTCTTTCATTCTAAAGGAGAACCGCTTCCTTCTGACAGAACGCGATCGATGTCTCTTTGCTAGAAACTGGCCTTTTCTTCATGAAACTGAAAAAAAAAATTGAGGAGAGTTGCTTCTCTGGTACTCTCATATTATTCCGACAGCCGGCTCTGGTGCACTCTATGCACGTTAATCAAATTTGGTTGTGTGTCGCGGCGGTGTTCATTGTATTTTGTTTTGCTAGTTTACTTGCGATTCTGAAAAAATAGTGCCTGTTGGTCGGGCACAGCCGAGGACACTTCTAAGCGGAAACTTTCAACAAGGCAAGATTCAAACCGGAGCTCGGGGATGAATAAAGGGCCAGTGGCGTCTCCTTTTCTCGCCTCATGGGGTGCACGAGGGCGCTTGGAATCTGCGAAGCGCTTACGGGTAGGTCTTTAAATATTCGCTTTCCCTGAAACTTCCATGTGGCTCCTTACGAAATCGTGGTGTAAACAGAAGATTAAATTAACTTCTAGATGTGATCTGGATGCAAAAATTGCGTCTGGGCGTCTGAACGTGCGTAATTCTTTCAAGTGCTTTACAGTGATGTTATAAGCCATATGAACGTGCACTCCTTGCCAGCCCCCAAGAGCATTGATTTTGTAGTGGATTTTCCTGTACAACACAGCTGCTTGAGTGGACGCATGATTTAGCAGGAGCTTTGGATAAGGGTTTTTCCGTTGACTGTTTGTTTCTAGATTTTAAGAAGGCGTTCGATGTTGTCCCTTACTCTTTACTTATAGCAAATTAGAAATGTACGAAGTAAACAGCACTGTTGTTAACTGGATAAAGAAACACATAAATTTAAGAACACAGAAACTTGTGCTTAAAGGCATAACATCCCGTGAAGTTGATGTGTCCGCTGGCGTGCCCCAAGGATCAGTCATGGGACCGCTTTTGTTTCTCATCTATATAAATGATATCTTCTCCGGTATTTCAGCGCAAATCGTGCTGTTTGCCGATGATTGTGTTTTGTACAGGACTATTTATACTCCCCATGACTTCATTGCTTTACAAAATGACCTGCTCACAGTAAATGAGTGGTGCAACAAGTGGCACATGATCATTAACATGTACAAAAAAAATCTTCATATGCGACAGAAGTCATCGGAACAACTCATGACTTCAGTTACTGTTTGAGTTCAACCAAGCTATTATCAGTTTAAGAGCACAAACATCTTGGCGTTTATATCACACATGTTCTTTCTTGGAGCCGTCACATTGATCATATCACAACTTAAGCACGCCGCGTTCGAGGTTTTCTGCGCAGAAATGGAAAAACGTTGCGACTTGCGAGAAAGTTCTCATTGTACAAATAAAATGTGCCATCCGTTCTGGATTATGCATGCACTATCACCAGGATAGGCCCACTTTTCAGCAGGACGCCACCACCACCACCACCACCGCCGAAACTTGTGAGCCTTTAAAGCTTCGCTAAAAAAACCCAGACGATGTGGACGCACGTAAACAGAACGGATACAGCCTGCCAACTATGTATCAGCT
This sequence comes from Dermacentor silvarum, assembly GCF_013339745.2. Lineage (NCBI taxonomy): Eukaryota > Metazoa > Arthropoda > Arachnida > Ixodida > Ixodidae > Dermacentor > Dermacentor silvarum. The sequence continues at coordinate 85,801,169 of NC_051161.1, forward strand.
GTGTTTTGCTGCTTCTGTCATTTATTTTTATTAAATGCGAACCATTTTTGGCAAACATTTGCCACTTTGACAGTATCTATCTATCTATCTATCTATCTATCTATCTATCTATCTATCTATCTATCTATCTATCTATCTATCTATCTATCTATCTATCTATCTATCTATCTATCTATCTATCTATGTATCTATCTATCTCTATATATAGCCCCCTACGTCTGGGTGCTCTCATGGTCGTATCGTTAACTTGATATTTGCCGAAATTCGCATACTATGACAAGAGTGTATGAGGAACATAAATGATAGGCCATGACATGGATATCATGATATGCACGTCATGCAGGACATGAAACAGCTGCCTAAAATGAAAATGACTAAGCGAAAAAAGATTAACACTCAGAAATCACTGAAAGGGTTCGCACGTGGGTACTAAGTGAAGGAAACACTAAAGGATGGTGGTAGAAGCCATAGTCATGAGCATGACTCAGCAAAAATGGCAATGACTCAGCAAAAAAGGTTAACACTCAAAAACCACTGAAATCGGTTCGGACGTGGGTACTAAGTGAAGGAAACACTTAAGGATGATGGTAGGAGTCATTGTCATGAGCATGACTCAGCAAAAATGGCAATGACTGAGCAAAAAAAAAAAGATTAACACTCAAAAACCACAGAAGTGAGTTCGGATGAGGGTACGAAGTGAAGGAAACACTAATAGATGGTGGTAGAAGCCAGAGCCATACCATGACTCAGCAAAAATGACACTGACTCCGCGAAAAGAGATTAACACTCAAAAACGAATGAAATGTGTTCGGATGTGGTAGTAAGTGAAGAATAAAGGTTAATGGTCGCAGTCATGGTCATGAGCATAACTAAGTCTTTCGCTTTAATGTCTCTTAGGCGTAGCTGAAGGGACTCCTGAGGACTCATGACATGAGTGTCATGACATCTTGGTGCGCTCAGGGTCGTTCGTTAACTTGGTAGGCTCCGCGCACACTGCTTGGCAAAACATTGACTCCCACAGGGCGGGAGATCTGCCGGGTTTCCTTAACTGTTCTGGGTCCAATAGCACTGTTTCTTTCGCTTTTTTTGCTTTTCCTGTCTTTGCTCTTTCTGGTACACGTACTTGGCAAAGTAGATAAAACATAGCATTATGTGCTGTAATGATCCTTGGTGCTGATGTTCATAGTAGTATATCCATTGCCCTCCACTGCCTCTAAAGGCTCTAGCTGTACAGAGCTGACAGTGAAAGCGAGAAATTGTCATCCCCCCGAGTGTAGGACGTAGCATCAAAGGAAACCCTTCCCAGACCTGAAGGAATTTTCGTTCAACTGCGAAGCTTTCTGTCGCAAACCTCAAATTGCCTTACTTAGGGATTTCGCGCTATAGTCGGGTGAATGACAAGTTCTGTCTTTATTAAGATTTTCTATACATTTCGGGTTTCTGTATAATGATTTTTTTATATTCAGGGCTCACAGTAATAATAAAAAATTAAATCAACAAACTCAGACAGATAGAGAGACTGACAAGCAGTAAAGATAGGAGAAGCCGAGAGGTCAACGAGACTAGATGAGTGTTCGATTGACTACACTACAATGGAGTTAAGGTAAAAGGCTAGTAGAAAGAGAAAAAGAGACAGAGAAGGAACATTGAACGCCCATAGTAAGACGCGAAGCACAATTACATGGGTCACTCAAGCCGGTGCACTCCAAGAACTGCACTAGTAGGACAACTTGTGGAGTAAAAAAACAATGTGGCCTTGGCCACGTCCTCTGCTGGCACAAAACGTAAATTCTGAATGTCTTAGTAATCTTTCGATGTAAACTGATACTACGCATTATGGCATTGCCGATGAAATAAAATCTAGTAGACGAAATATAAATAACATAAAACAACGCACGTTATGTCAAACCCAATTAAACCGAACATAAAAAAAATGAAGCTTATTCGGAAAAGCGTCGTGTGCTGTAAAGAGAGAAGAAACAAGAATGCTTCAACGTTGAAAATCGCGGGAAAAAATAAAGCCAACCACTTAAGTTACTGAATAGAAAGTGGACTGAACTTAGCTCAATAGAACGGTCCACCAAACGCTCCTTATGATGCAAAGGCAGTAGATCCGCTTGTACCACGTCACATGACCACTAATCCAATACCCGCATGCCGCACAATTTTTTAATATTGGAATTCACTTTCCGACGGGCTGTGTTACGCCGTGACGTCCTGTATGCCATCCTGCGCATATGCTAGGACACATCACCCTCTTGATGAACTTAACGGCTAACGCTACCCTATCTCACCATAACTCCGGAGGCAGTCTATTTAAACTCGCTTCCAGCTTCTCTTCTTATTGCTGCAGCAATTATATGGTCACTTGAGGCACGTTCGCTTTCTTGCCGTCGTCGTCACCATGCTGTCTCGGTTGTCACGGTGCGCGCGCAATACGTCCACCCCTCGCGGCCGAGTGTTGGAGGTCACGTGTTCCGCTGAGTATTGTGGACGCGGAGCAGGTAAATGATAAAGAAAGCGGAATCACGGCGCGTTCGCTTTCAGACAAGCACTCACGCTCCCCGCATCTTGCGCTCCTCATCGAACCAGTGTTGTGGCTGCGTGGGGACAACTATGTTCAAGTATGTCCTTGGGCGCATGACACCCTGCCTATTTGGTTAGTAGGCGAATGTTAACGCCATTTGCACTTCAGATAAAACTCAACTAATAAAACTCTCAATTTGAAGAGAACAAGAATAAAATTAGTCAAGAAGAAACAGGCCAACCTAGATGCAGTAAGGGTGAAAGCAGACCAATTCAGGCTGGTGCTCGCACACAAATATGCAGCTTTAGAGCAGGAAGATAGAGACAACATAGAGGTAAATAATGCAACCCTAACTAGGCTGATTTCAGAATCAACAATTGAAGCAAGAGGTAAGACACCAAGGCAACGAGTAGGTAAGCTCTCCCAAGTCACAAAGGACTTTATAAAGAAATGACAAAACATGAAAGTGTCAAAGTCGAGAGACCAGATAGAATTCGCTGAACTGTCAAAACTGATCAACAAGAAGAAAGTAAGAGACTATTCGAAAATATAACGTAGAAAAAATTGAGGAAGCAGTAAAATATGGAGGCAGAAAACTTGGTATAGGACAAGGCAAGATGTATGTGCTAAAAGATAAGCAGGGTAATATCAACAGCAATTTCGATGACATAGTAAAAGCAGCGGAAGAATTCTATACTGACCTGTACAGCCACCAGAGCAGCCAAGCTAATTTCATTCGAAGTAGTGGTGAACAGGATGCAGAGGCTTCCATAACTAGCGATGAAGTTAGAAGGGCCTTGCAAGACAGGACCAGGGGAAGAGCTGCTGGGAAGATGGAATAAGAGTCGATTTAATGAAAGATGGTGGAGATATCATGCTTGAAAAGCTTGCGGCCCTGTATACGCAATGCCTCACGACTTCAAGTGTACCACAAAGCAGGAAGAGCGCGAACATTATACTAATCCATAAGAAGGAAGATTTTAAAAAATTGAAGAATTATAGGCCCAATAGCTTGCTTTCAGTACTTTATAAAATATTCACCAAGATAATTTGCAATAGAATCAGGGCCACACTTGACTTCAGCCAACGAAGAGAACAGGCTGGCTTCAGGAAGGGATATTCCACGATGGATCATATCAATGTCATCAATCAGGTGATCAGGAAGTCTGCGGAGTACAATAAACCTCTCTATAAGGCTTTCATAGATTATGAAAAGACATTTTATTCAGTAAAGATATCAGCATTCATAGAGGCATTCCGTAATCATGGAGTACAGGAGGCCTACGTGAATATCTTCGCAAATATCTACAAGGATTTCATGGCTACCTTCGTTCTCCACAAGAAAAGTAGAAAGTTGCCTATCAAGAAAGGGGTCAGGCAAGGAGACACAATCTCTCCAATGCTATTCACTCGATTCTTAGAAGTATTCAAGCTCTGAGACTGGGAAGGCTTAGGAGTGAGGATCAATGGCGAATACCTCAGTAACCTTGGGTTAGCAGATGCATTATTCTATTCAGCAACAATGGAGTAAAATTACAACAAGTGGTTGAGGACATTAACGGAGAAAGTGTAAGAGTGGGCTGAAGATTAATGTGCAGAAGACAAAGGTGATGTTCAATAGGCGGGCAAGGGAACAAGAATTCACCATCGCCATTAAGCTTTCTAGAATCTGCAAAAGAGTACGTTTATCTAGGTCAGTTACTCACAGGGCACCCTGATCATGAGAAAGAATTTTAGAGAAGAATAAAATTGGATTTGAGTGCTCACGGCATGCAGGCATTACCAAATCCTAACTGGGAGCTTACCGCTGTCGTTGAAAACAAAAAGTGCACAATCATGGCATTCTACCGGTGCTAACATATGGGGCAGAAACTTGGAGGTTAACAAATAATCTCTAGTATAAGTTAAGGACCGCACAAAGAGCGATGGGACAAAACATGTTAGGCCTTACGTTAAGAGAGAGGAAGAGAGTGATGTGGATGAGAGATCAAACAGGGGTAACCGATACTCTAGTTGACATTAAGAGGGGGAAAAATGTAGCTGGGCAGGCCATGTAATGCGTAGGGTGGATAACCGGTGGGCCATTAGAGTTACTGAATGGATGCCGAAAGAAGGGAAGCGCAGTCCAGGATGGCAGAAAACTAGGTGGGGTGATGAAGTTAGGGAATTTGCAGGCGCAAGTTGGAATCAACTAGCGCAAGACAGGGGTTATCGGAGATCGCAGGGAGAGGCCTTCGTCCTGCACTGGACATTATATATATAAGCTGATGATTATGATGATGACACTTCCGATAAAACTACAAGTGCTGTCAATTAGAGATGGGCAAAACGGCTCAGCTCACTGAAATGAACCGGTTCATTTGAAGAGCTCACCGGTTCACTTAAACGTGTAACCTGTGTTATGCATATTCTATAGTTATCAGGCTTTTAAAAAGAACTATATATGCATAATTTAATCACCTGGTTATTGGTATTTTGGCTGTGTTTAGAGGATATTTTTACACATTAAAAGAGTGAATTTTTAGTTGTAATGGGAATATTGGGAATAAAATGCTTATTATACTACATGTGACAGGCAGAATGCGACGTACTTTTTTCAGAAAAAAATTATGTAACTTCATCGTCATTACAGAAGCTTGTCTGTTTTTGTGGTACTTTAAAATCAACTTTTGTCAAAATAAGAACACAAGATGATTCTATATTATGTTTCAACTTTATTCATGTATTCACATACGTACGTTCGCTATAATATGAGTAAGCTGTAACGCCATGCAAAATGAATGTAGAAATCATTTCTTGAAGTACAATACAAAAATCCTACGAACGATCCACAAAACTGCCGCACGTACCTTTCGTTTTTTTTTTTCTCTCTTGAGTGCACGCGCAATACTGGCGATCATGCTATCATACGGCAGGACAAAAAGAAAAAAGAAAAAAAGAAATGAAGTTCTATTACAACACAACACATCATTGGCCTCGTTTTAATGACGTGCTAATGATACACGCTCAGAAAATTCACTGAAGTGGATGTCATGGGCGACATTTTCATGACTACACTAATCAGCACATATGAAGACCATGACGTAAACTGTACGTTCACCTGTTGTCTTTAAAGACACGGAAGACCATCTTCGAAGTGTTATTGGACCAGCGCACGACGTGCGATTCGGTGAGAGTCGTGAGACATCGTTCGAACAGCAGCAGGCAACGAACGGTACCATCTTTTTCCAATTAGGACTTCTTTACTTCTCCCCTCGGTAGCATCGGGTGCCACACCATAGGACGCACAAAAAACCAAAGGGAACTGCTGCGCACACCACACACTGCGAGCGAGTACCAGTAGCACGAGTCTGCCCACACCGGCCACCATTCGTCGGTCAGAAATGGAAACCTCGGAACCCAGCAGAAGACCCAGCTCTGACGGAACGGTTTGGCACGGCTCATTCAAGGAGAGAGAACCGGCTTCCTCACTCCGAAAGAACCGCCGCTCACTTACTGAACAACGGCTCAATCACTCTTCAGAAGAGCGGCTCAAAAGATCCAGCTCGTTCCTGAGCGCTCTCAAGAACGGTTCCTCACGCTCACTGAACGAGAGAGAGCCGGCTTCCTCTCTCCGAAAGAACCGCCGCTCACTTACTGAACCACTGCTCCCTCACTCTTCAAAATAGCGGCTCGCTCCTGAGCGCTCAGGAGCGAGCCGGATCTTTTGATCCACTCTTTTGAAGAGCGAGGGAGCCGTGGTTCAGTAAGTGAGCAGCGGTTCTTTCGTTCTTTAGCCGAAGGCGAGGGGGTGAAGGCGACTCTAGCGAGGAAGGGCGGGAGGGCAGTTGCTTTATCCGAACCGCTAATAGATGGCGCGGAAGTCACACCCAGCAGAAGACCCGGCTCTGACGGAACGCATCGGCACGGCTCTCTGAACGCAAGAGAACCGACTCCCTTTCTCCAAAAGAACCGCCGCTCATTTTTACTGAACCACGGCTCACTCACTCTTTAAAAAGAGCCGCTTACAAGATCCGGCTCGCTCCTGAGCGACTCATCTCTAATGTCAATGCGTTTCCCTCCGGCTGAAACAGTTAATTTTTTACATGGTATATGATTAGGTTAGGGAGGTAATATGACACAGACGGTGGCAGCACATGCGATACATTTCGTGCATAGGCTATAGCTTTTATTTGTGCTCGTCAGAGAGGCTCACTCGAGTGTGCAGCCTGGTAATGCGTTTCTCCCATAGTTACGTTGCAACAAACTTACATCAGTGCGCGATACCCGCCTTGGTGGCTTAGTAGCTATGGCGTTGAGCTTCTGAGCTCAAGGTTGCGGGCACGACTTCAGGCCATGGTGGCCGCATTTTGATGGACGCGAAGCAAGACGCTCGTGTACCGTGCATGTGTCCCCATTTAAAGAGTACAAGGCAGTCCAAAATAATTTGGAGACCCTTCCCCGGTATGGCGTGCCTCACAATCATATCGTGGCTGTGGCACGTAAAACCCTAGATTATTTTTTAATGCCAGTGAGCTGTCGTGCACATGGCGGTATACGCGTATTGGGAATCACGCACGCACCCCTGAGGGAGGAAGCCGCCCACAAACGACATTGATTTGATGTGTAATGCCTTCACAATTCTCAGTAGAATCCCGGAGAGAGGAACTGAAAGGCAGAGGCAGGGATGTCGTCCAAGGACCTGCATGGCTCACTAGGCTACACTTAGGGAACCCACCGGGGTGGCGCAGTGGCTTTGGTATTGCGCTGCTATGTCCGAAGTCGCAGGATTGGATCCCGGCCACGGCGGCCGCATTTCGGTGGAAGCGAAACGCAAAATCCCGCGTATACCGCGCACTGCGTGCGCGTTAAAGAACGCCAGGTGGTCAAAATGATTTTGGTGGGCTCCCACTACAGAGTGTCTCATCATCATATCTTAGTTTCGGCACGTAAAACCCGTGAATGTTTTGCAGTTAGGGAGGGGGAAAGAGGAGGGATAGAAAAAAGAGAAAGGATGTATAACAAAGCTTATGAAGGGTTAGTCGGTGTTAACACAATCGCAGAGGAATGTTCCCTAATTAAGAGTCAGAAGCGTTCGTGTAGTCCACTTTCCTTCAAGAAGTGCAATACGCCTTCGGGATTGGAACAGTCACTGGTGACCGAGCAAGCGATCCTGTGCTTCTTCGCGGCTTTTGCGGAGAAGGTATGTATGCAACATGGATGTCATTTGCAGCCCTATCTCCAGAATCAATGAAGAAACCTAGGTTCACTTTCCCAATCCTGCTGGATCACCAAGTCACCCCGACAAACGCATTTATCGATTAAGCCACCACGGCGGCGAGAGCAATAACTTGAAGAACTCTCACAGTAAGACTGATTACCGCTAATTTCACATTACGACGAGCTTGCAGAGATGGTGCACCAGGGAAGGACGTCTGACTCGTTTGGTTGTCCAAAGCCGTTCCGTCTGACGTGTCATGCTCGTGTGCATCCTACTGATATCCTTCCTTATTTCCATCACCTTCTATAATGCTGGCAAATCTTTGCGCTTCCTTTACCGTCCATATGTGATCGCTACAACATGTGAGAGCAATGTTCGCCCCTTGGCGTATCCAGTTCAAGATGCGCAAATAGACTCTTTACATCCCACAAATTAAAAGGTAAAAGAAAAGCATTTACCGCAAGCCAGAATGTCTATTATACCCGCTGAATGCGTTGTACACGTATGTACATGTCTCCAGGAACACCACCACTTTATATCTCAGCAACGTGGCTATTTGAGCGTGTTGGTGAGACATGACTAAAAACATTAAGCGCGCAACCAGACGAGGACGGTGAAAGAGTACGGGAGACATCCGTCTTCTTTCCCCGTTCGTGTGTCGCTCGTGTGTTCCCCGTCTTCTTTCACCGTCCTGGTCTGGTTGCGCGCTTAAAGTTTTTTGTCTTCAACACTACCTCTTGCAAACTAGCCACATCTATTGGCTAACGTACATCAAGAATTAACTACTACCTTTGGTGCCATTCATACTACACCACGAAGATTGCCCCTGTCGGGCCCACGATGGCAAAAAGCTTTGTGAGCGACTTCTCAGCAAACCGGAGTCATTCGTGGGGAAACTTGCGGCTGCCTTCCTTGAGATTGCGAATCACACAGAAGACGCTGCCCTTGAGCTAGGATACAACAGTCCTCGGCTGCTTATCCACCTAATTGTTTCAGAGGCCTGAAACATAACAGCAGTATGTTCTGCAGGTCTACGCCATTTGACAACGACCCTTCTAGAAAACTCATATGCAAATTTCACTATAGTTTACCCAGACACCTCTGTTCACGAAGTCAGTACAACTGCTGCGTTTTATCGCGCAGAGCCGGCGGCACTGCATTCTATTCGTAAGGAATATACGGCGGCTTCAACATATGTAGAACTATTAGGCAATAATATGGCACTCATGTGCATTACCCAAAAATTCGATATTGTCAAAGGCTTTATTTTAGGAGGCTCCCATGGAGCCCTCAGCCGGTTTTCTAGGACCAACTTCGACTCACCTATTTTCTGTAATAAACGTCAGATGGCCCATCAAATCATATCTAAGGGAAGAACAGTTATGTTTCAATGGGTATCATCACACATTGGTATTCCACGAAATGGATCGCCATGGTTTCTTAGTGGATTTTGCGTTGCGCTGCTAAGCACAAGGTCGCGGGATCAAATCCCGGCGGCGGCGGCCACATCTCAATGGGGACGAAATGCAAAAACGCCCGTGTACCATGCATTGGGTGCCCTTTAAAGAACCCTAGGTGGCGAAAATTAATCCGGAGTCTCCCACTACATTGTGCCTCATAATCAGATCATGATATTGGCATGCAAAACCCCAAAATTTTAGTATCCCACGAAATGAGGCAGCTGATGCTCTGGCGGCGTCAGCGCACAGCCCCGAATTTACTGATGAAAATTTATGTAAATTCGATGACGCTAGACTGCTTATACGCCACCACCAACAGCACTCACACTCGGATGAATGTGTTGCCAAGAACTCTAACCCTACACCCATCTTTGGTCCTGCTTTCAATCGCCCCAGTAGGTATCCGTTGGTCAAGTTATGTATTGGGTGGGTAAATGTCGCAAATCGCCTTCACCGTCAAAGACGTGCACGGAGCCCTTTGTGCCTTGCTTGTGAACAATACAGCGACATGCTAGAACACTTACTGTTGAAAGGTCCAACATTCAACCGTTGTGGCGATGTGTTGCTGCACAAGTTTCAACAACTTAATCTTCCTGGAGCTTAGCCTAACGATATCTTGTATCCGAAAATTCATGCTCGATGTGTGGCTCCACAAGGTGGGCTTTAATTCTTGACAGCCGAGGGACGAGACTCTCATCACTAATTCTTGAATTCTGTGTGTGACTCTGTGGTGTGACTCTGTGGTGTGACTCTGTGGTGTGTTGTGGTGTGCCTTCATATCGTCTTTTTTTTTGTAGTGATAGCTACATTACGCCAAGTTTTCGCCTCTTCACCATGCCGCACTTTGAGCCGGGGCCGCACTGTGACGTCACACCACGGCCCTCGATTCTCCAGCAACTCGGCTCGTCGCGGTCGCCGCGCGGCCACCGCTCATGCCGTTGGCGTTCGCCTCGCCCTCTGTGCGACGCCAGACGATGGGCCTCGATTCTCCGGCGACTCGGCTCGTCGCGGTCGCCACGCGGTCACCGCTCCTACAGGCGCGCGTTCTCTGTTGCATGGAAACCGCCACAGCTGGCGCTTGCCGCGCCCTGTGTGTGACGTCACACCACGGGTCTCGATCTCCGGCAACTCGCCTCGTCGCGGTCGCCGCGCGGCCACCGCTCCTGCCGTTGGTAGGGTGCCTCGATGCCAGCGCCGCCGTTCAGGGTGGAGACAACCCCGCTGGCGCCGCCATATTGAATCACACGAGCTCAGACTCAGCTACGCTTGCATTCATAAATAGTGTTACTCGTGGCGCGCTTCCAAGTGCTTTTCCTTGATGAGGATTTTTTTTATCGGTATGGCATCTGCACATCTTTATAACCAATAGCCGTTAACTCGTCGAAGGTCGAAGACGTAAATGTATGGCGCCGTGAACATGTCCCAAGTTGCCTAATTCAATCACATTTAATATGCCATGTGTATGTTTGAAATACGCACTATTTTTTGCGCTTCGATGCTTGGTATATAAAGTTTGCGACCCCCTGTGTGTGGAAGTTTTTCTTTTTCGCTGTTGTATTTTGGTTTACACGTCACGCCTCCTTTACTGTAGCCAGCCACTCGCGCACGGCGGTTAGTTTTCCTTGCGTTGCGCGTGCTCTTCGCGTTTGTTGCAATTAATTGACGATATCTACGGGCAATTTTGCTTTTTTTTTGCCCACAAAACTGTGTGCTGGCAGGATTAAGCTGGTGTAAAAATAACTGCGATGTGAAAATAAGGTTTAGTTAGTGCTGTAGAGAAACATGTAACGCAACTTGTCTGTGTCAATCTTGCGTAGTACACACAAGAAACCAAACGATGCACAAAATACTTAGTAATGTCTAGTACAGTCAATCATGAAAGAGATATGTACATGAAAAATTATATATACTGTGTGGCGCCTGAAGGTTGTATTGAAAGACGAGATAAAAAAAATTCGCAAGGTAGGCTCGACACACACAATGCGGGATAGGGAGAGTTTTTTTTATTTATTCATTACATGGGGGGGGGGGATTTCAAGTGAGTACATCAACCTTATTACACATAATATAAATCGACAACAAGAATACAAACAAGAAAACGCAACCGCGGGTAATTATAATCAAGATATTCAGCCAGAATACATCAGCTACCATCGAATACGTCGCATCAGCCAATCACATCGATGGCAAGTACAGAACATTTTATAAATAACCATTACAACACTGATAACTACATTGAAAAAAGTAAACAACACTGCATACATATCGCGTACAAAAACCGTAAATGAAACTAAGACAGTCAAATACAGATTAGCAATGTTTTTCACTTCGAAAATATAGTCCATGATGATGTAGGGCTGTTGACTTTAACAGACGGCGCCCATCCTGTCGATTTCCCTCGTACTGGTCCTCTTCAACGTGTTTCTAAGCTACAAGTAAAACAACAAAAGTGATTATTGATATGAAAAGTTGCCTTGTAAATACAGAGAACCCATTACAGTGCTTAAAAATAAATTTTCGCAGAAGTAATGCTGTATTACCTGGCTTCACACGTTTCGAAGAAATGCACAGGCTACAACAGACACCATGCCAGAAAGCGCCTGAAACATTTTGGTCCCATGATGCCCCTTAACTCTACTACACCTGGGTATACCATGCACAGGCATTTAAAGACCGTCACAGTACCCACTACGATGGGGAATGAGCACGAATGACCATCGGCTTACGAGCACCACGCTACGAATATATTCGTCTAAAAAATCAGCTATATAACGTAACAACCTGAGATCCGCAAGATATCTGCTGAGAAATCAGAGAAAATCACAATGCTTCGCTTGCCACGTACAACACAGCCGCTCTCCCCAGAAGAAGCTCTGCGTTCTTTAGTTCGAAATAACTAGTAGCGAAAAAAGAAACTGGGAAAAACAAAAAAACAAAAACAAACAAGAGACACACACGATGTGTGCTTCCCGTGGGATAGGTGGTTTACATGACGATTTGTAGCTGATGTAAGACTATTTCGCGGCGAAGCATTTTCGTCAGTCCTTAAAATAAGGGTACTACTCGCATAGACTGCGCCGATCAAAACGGCAAAAGCCTATGCGACGCGCGCTCGCGAACCATAGGCTACTCAGCATCGGTGCAGTGCTTAGTTCGTGAGCGAACGTAGGTACTTGAGCGAGGATCACAGAATACTTTCTTATTTAAATGAAAAACACGATGCGATAGTCTAAACTTTCTTGACACTTACCTTGCAAATGTAGGAGCTATCCGTTACCTTCCAGTGATACCGGTTTACTTGGGCTTCCCATCTCTTCCTTCTCTCTGGGTCCCGGGGGAAGCGCAAAAAACGAAGCCCTTTACGCGTCGATCCGGTGCACTTGGGAACACAACAGCCCGTCATGTCGACTCGATGCACTTGACAAGCTTGTCATTCATGCGGCTGAACACTGTCCAGCAAGTAGAAGCGTCAGCGAAGCATCCGTGCGCACTGTGTCTCGAACTAAGCACCGGCACCAAGCAATCGCAACCGCTCGCTGTGATTCAAGATGGCGTCGCAGCGAGAAAGCGGCGGCGCGGGATCGGTCAAAGGATGGCACCACCCTGAACGGCGGCGCTCGCATCGAGGCACCCTACAGCTGGCGCGCTCACCGCGCCCTCTGTGTGACGTCACACCACGGGCCTCGATTCTCCGGCAACTCGCCTCGTCGCCGTCACCGCGCGGCCACCGCTCCTGCCGTTGGTAAAGTCCCTATATAAGAAAAAAGTACCGCTATCCTTTGAATCAACGCCGCTTAGCTCTCTCATGTACTTCCGATTGGACGATGATAGCGCGCGCTTTAACTTTATTAGGTTTTGTTTTTTCCCCCTCAGAGCCATGTTGAGTCACTCTGCGCAGCCGCAGTCTTCAACGTGGACTTTCTAGGGCCGCCACCGTCGACTTGCTTTCGCAAGCACAAAATAAAAAAGCAAGCGCTTTAGGAGAGGAGACGGCAGAGGAAAGAGTAGATGTCGGTACTTTTACTATATAGGAAAGGAATTTTTGCCGTTGGGCGTTTGCTGCGCCCTCTGTATGACGTCACACCCCGCGCTCCGTAGCTGTGATAACCGGGAGTATAGAAGGATAGAGCTCGCGTCGCCGCAGCCATAGTTGAGGCCGCAGTATGGATGGTGATTAACTACAAGCGTAGCCTAAGCGCAGCTGGAGGTCTGTACCTATCGCTACTCGACTAAGTTTAACCAGAGCTAAACTACAGCCAATTTTTTGTCTTTCTTCTCTTTCCTTTTATTTTCTTTTCTTCAAGTGAGTAGACGTGCGGTCCATCTTAAGATAGAATATCTAGTCCCCTTTCTTGTTCTTTTTTACCTTAATGGTGTTTCATATATTTACATGACTAATAATAAGACATGTATCAGCAATTATTATTATATTATTATTATTATTATTATTATTGTGATATGACGATTTATTAGACGTCTCACGCAATCGAGGCAGTCCATGAACGCTGATGGTGCGCACAGCGACAGACGCAAGAGCACTTCTTCCTCTTCTTCACTACAATGACCCCGGGAGAGAAGATGAGCCATCCTGGCGACCTACGGCGTAGGTAGGATCAGGGGGTCATAGTATGGCTTAAGTCGGCTGACAGGAACCGTGTCACGTCCGCGATGTCTAAGGTCGTGTGATGGCGTCACAGGCTCGACAACGTAGTGGACAGCCGTGGTACGGTCGATGACGCGGTAGGGACCATCATAGCGTGCAAGAAGTTTGGTTGAAAGGCCAGGGCTGTGAGGTGGGATCCACAACCAAACAAGGGAACCAGTCGGAAAATGTAGTGTAGGCACGTTACTGTCATGCCGCAGCTTTTGGCGACCTTGGGCGGCGGTCGTAAGGGTACGGGCGAGCTGCCTACAGTCCTCTGCGTATTTGGCGGCTTCAGACACTGGCGTGCATTCAGAAGTGTCGGGTCGGTATGGGAGCAGGGTGTCCATTGTACACGAGGGCTCGCGGCCATATAACAGAAAGAATGGCGAAAAGCCAGTGGTAGCTTGTGTGGCGGTATTATAGGCATACGTTACGAACGGCAAAACAGTGTCCCAGTTACTGTGGTCCGAGGTACATAGTCAACATGTCACCGAGTGTGCGGTTGAACCTCTCTGTCAAGCCGTTCGTTTGCGGGTGGTAGGCGGTAGACTTGCCGTGAACGATGCTGCATGCAGCGAGAAGGGCTTGTATTACTTCGGACAGGAACACACGCCCCCGGTCGCTGAGCAGTTCGCGTGGTGCTCCATGTCGAATAACGAAGTTCCGCAAGATGAAGAAGGCAACGTCACACGCAGAAGCCGCCGGAAGTGCGGCAGTCTCGGCGTAGCGCGTCAAGTGGTCGTTCCTACAATTATCCATCGGTTACCCGAGGAACTGCAGGGAAGTGGCCCGTATAGGTCTATGCCGACGCGATCAAATGGCCGGGCCGGGCAGGGGAGCGGCTGTAACTCGCCAGGTAGGCGCTGTTGAATTTTACGCCTTTGGCACGCCGTGCAAGCGCGTACGTACTGGCGCACGAAGTGATGCATGCCGTGCCAGTAGAAACGCTGCCTCAGCCGAGTGTACATTTTCAGAACGCCGAGCGTGACCATTATGAGGAGCGGCATGGAAATAAGCGCATATGTCAGTACGCATGTGTCGTGGTATCACAAGCAGCCATTTGCGACCATCAGGCAAATAATTTCTGCGGTAAAGGACGTTGTCGTGGACAGCAAAGTGAGCGGCTTGGCGACGAAGTGTTCGAGAAGAGGGTGTGACGGATGGATCGTGGAGGAAATTCAGCATAGTTGAAAGCAGGGGATCCTTACGCTGCTCGGCCGGCATATCAGCGACGTTGATCGTCGACATGGATGCGAAGGGCGTTGACAATGAAGCCACATCGGGAAAGCGCATCGGCGTCAGAGTGCTTTCTGCCCGATCGGTAGACAACGCGGATGTTATATTCTTGCAAGCGAAGTGCCCAGCGGCCGAGGCGACCTGACGGATCTTTCAACGAGGACTGCCAGCAAAGGGCGTGGTGGTCGGTAACAATGTCAAAAGGGCGACCATATAGGTATGGACGAAATTTGACGAGAGCCCAAATAATGGCCAAGCACTCTTTCTCTGTGACAGAGTAGTTGGCTTCTGCCTTCTTTAAAGTGCGACTCGCATATGCGACGACGTACTCGTCGTAGCCGTCTTTCCGTTGCGCTAGGACTGCACCAAGTCCGATGCCACTGGCGTCCGTCTGTAGCTCTGTGGGTGCTGTCGGATCGTAGTGTCGAAGAATCGGCGGCGAACTAAGTAGACGACGTAGTTGCTTGAAGGTGTCGTCACACGAAGTTGACCACGCGGAGATGCCGCTGCTAGCCGTAAGCAAATTGGTCAGTGGTGCGATAATACTGGCAAAATTGCGCACAAAACGCCGAAAGTAAGAGCAGAGCCCTATAAAGTTGCGGAGTGCCTTAAGAGTAGTGGGCATCGGAAACTCTGCGACCGCGCGAAGCTTGGCTGGGTCAGGAAGTACACCATCCTTCGAAACAACGTGTCCCAATATTGTTAACTTGCGGGCAGCAAAACGGCACTTTTTGATGTTGAGTTGGAGGCCGGCAGAGGTGAGACACGTCAGGATCTCACGCAAGCGAACGAGGTGCGTCGGGAAATCGGGCGAAAACACCACAATATCATCAAGGTAGCATAGACATGTTTTCCACTTGTAGTTACGAAGGATAGTGTCCATCATACGCTCGAAAGTAGCGAGCGCGTTGCAGAGCCCGAATGGCATTACGGTAAATTCATACAAGCCGTCGGGCGTGACGAAAGCGGTCTTCTCACAGTCGTGTTCAGCCATCGGCACTTGCAATAGCTGGAGCGAAGATCCAAAGATGAGAAGTACTCCGCGCCTTGTATGGAGTCGAGGGCGTCATCTATCCGAGGCAGCGGATAGACATCTTTACGAGTTATCTTATTGAGCCGACGGTAATCCACACAGAAGCGTATTGAGCCGTCCTTCTTGCGTACTATTACTACAGGAGACGCCCAAGGACTCTGGAAAGGCCGAATGACGCCACGATGCAGCATATCGTCGACTTGCTCGGCAATTATCTGTCGCTCGGCTGCCGACACGCGGTATGGCCGCTGGCGTAATGGTGGATGGGAACCAGTGTGGATGCTGTGAGTGACGGTCGCCGTACGTCCCAGGGATGGTTGGTCGCAATCAAACGACGAGCGAAAATTCTGAAGAAGCGCGAGGACTTTCTGGCGGTACGGAGGTGGCAGATCGGCGTCCAAGGCAGATTCAAGAACGTCTGACGACGACGACGACGACAATGATGATGATGATGATGATGATGATGCGCACAGCAATGGAGAAGTGAGGGCGTCGAGCTCATAACAGGCCGTGTCATCGGAAGTATCGAGAATGTGTAGCGGGTCAAGGGGCTGAACACGACCAAGGGATTCTCTACGCAGTAAGGTCACAGGGGATTGAAGCGGGTTACACACAAGCATAGTGGATAATCCAGATACAGTGTTGAGGACGGCAAACGGTAGAGGTAGAGCCTTGCGACGTAGAAAAATAGGCGATGGTGTAAAAATCACCGTAGCGTCTGGCGCGGCGGAGCAATTTACGGGCACAAGAACCGACATTTCGGGTGGTATGTTCGTATCGGAGACAACGGTGAGCTTCGCGGCTTTACTTTCAGAAGGGTCAGGCAGCGGGGCTTCGGAAAGCGGGAAAAGCGCCACTTCAGCCCGAGCACAGTCTATGATGGCACGATGGTGAGACAAGTCCGAGCCGAGAATAATGTCATGTCAACATGAAGGAAGCACGAAAAATTCAACAACATAAACAACGTCGGCAATGAGCGACAGTGCGACCTGCGACAGTGCGACCTCAAGCAGTGCCAACTCCCGTGGCGCCTCCTATTCCGCCTCGAACTCAAGTTCAGAACCCTTGGCGCACACGCGACAACCGACCCATATGTTTCGCTTGCGGTTTCGTCGGCCATGTCGCGCGCTTCTGCCATCGTCGCATGCCACCTACTAACCCTGCTGTCTCAACGCCTGGGTATGGATATTCCCACGATGCTACCGGCCATTCCATGCATCCCGACCCAGCAGTATCCGCCGTCTTCTCGACGCCCTTTCGGCAACCATCGTTCTCCGTCACCACGTCGTCGCTCGCTTTCCCCCTTACGTCGTCGCCAGTCACCTAGCGAGGGAAACTAGTTGCTGCAGTTCTGCAGGCACGAACTGCCAGCTTCGCGACTTCTACAAGGCCTGCACAGTCTCCACGCAATTTACTGGACGTTTTGGTCGAAGGAACTGCCACAATTGCGCGTATTGATACTGGGGCTGCGGTTTCTGTTATGGACGAAAAGCTTTGTCGTAAGCTCCGCAAGGTCACCACGCCGTTGTCTGGTTTGCTACTGCGTACCGCGAGTGCGCAGCATATAGCGCTGCTTGCTCAATGTACCGCAAGAGCACTTCTTCCTCTTCTTCACTAAATTATTATTATTATTATTATTATTATTATTATTATTATTATTATTATTATTATTATTATTATTATTATTATTATTATTATTATTATTATTATATACTGAATGTTTTTTTGGAAGGTGACGAAATTCCGGAATTCCTAAACATTGCAGTTGTTTTACCGCTACACAATTCAGGGAATGAAAGATAAGATCGAAAACAATCGGCCAATTATTATCTTACCGGTTATTGCTCAGGTCTTAGAAAATTTTATTTTCGACACTATGTCTTCTTTTCTTAACAAATTTTCTATCACGACTGATCACCAGTTCGGCCTTGTTTCTTGGCGTAGTACTGTTGCAATGTTTAAGGAATTTTCAGATGAACTCTTCTCGTCATTTGATCAGAATATTTTAATGTGTGCTCTCTTCTGAGATGTAGCGAAAGCGTTTGACACCCTGAACCATCAAATCATGTTTAGTAAACAGTATTTGGGGGGATTTTGTGGGCCTTTTTACAATATTCTCGAAAATTACTTCAGCAACCGATTTGAAGTGGTCGCTACCCATGATAAGGGTCTTTTCAGTTCTAAGCTGTCACTGAATGCTGGTGTTCCTCAGAGGTCAATTTTATCGCCATCGTTAACATCTTCGTTAATGGCGTTCTTCTGGCAATTTCCAAATATTCGGTGTTCCGGTATGCTGACGACACTGAGTTACTGGCAAAACATCTTTCTTACAAAATGTTCATTGAAATGTTGCAACATGACGTGTACTATGCAATGCTTTGGTTCACTAATAATGTAATTGTTGTCAATGCCCACAAAGCACGACTTGTTTCTTTTCGTTTTCCACTCAGGACTACGGTAAATAACATGCCTCTCTACTTGCATAAGTCGAATTGTGTTTCTTGTAAATCTGCTCCTGTTCCATACGTGGATTGTGTTAAATATATTGCAATAGCTTTCGATAGTAACTTATCTTGGCAACGTCACTTTTCACCCATTTTTTCAAAACTGAGATCAGTCGCTTGGCTGTTGTTTATTATCAAATGTTTTGCGCCCCTGTACGCGAAAAAGACAATGATTGTATATGCATCGGGTTACAGTGTGTTGAGATAGGGCATTAGAGTTTTCGGGTTCTGTTCGTATCGTTGTAGATGCAGGATAGAAAGGATTAGAAAAATATTCTAAAATGTTGCTTATAATTCCCCAATAGTAATAGCTGCAAATATCTTCTGTGAATTTGATCTACCGAATTTTCAATATTTGCTCGTCGAAACAGTTATCCTGATACATTATTGTAATTCCGTATTCAAACGAAAAATACAGCCCTAAGGGAACTTCGAAAACACTTCCGTTATGGGGTTCCTCGTTCAGCAACAAGGTGTGGTGCGGCCAGGCGCTGTGCACATGTGCCGGACATTTTTAACAAGTTACCGGGTGAAATCTTTAACTCGACTTCGAAAACCACTCTTTTTTTAACTACTTCTGTGCCTTCACTTGTGCGGCCTCCATCAGAGACAGCACCCCGGCTAGGGCAGAGCAGGCTGCGATCGCTCTTGCACTTCTCGACGATGAGAGAGCTGAAATATTTACTGACTCGAGGGCGGCGGTTCGGGCATTTGCCTCTGGTGCCATCGCCAAGGAAGCTCATCGAATTCTCAAAGGCAGAGTCATCCAGCCACATACAATCACGTGCTTCCCGGCCCATCTTGAACCCCAACTCGACTCCCTCCGCAACCTCAATGACATCGCACACGTCCAAGCGCGGGAACCAACCCTCCGCGCTGACGCCACTGCAAGTCGAGGCTCCGTCGATTCTAGGCTCGTCGAGTTCCGTGACACCCTCTCCACCTTCAGCGAGGTTACCAAACACTACTACCTTGGTAGAAGACTATACCCTCCCCCACACGGGACACTAACCAGACCTCAAGCTGTCACACTACGCATGCTTCAGACGGGATCATATCCCAACCTGAATTTATTTCACTACATCAATCCAGACTGCTTTAGTCCAGACTGCCCTAGCTGCGGACAATGTAGTACTTTGGACCACATGCTCTGGGGATGCCCCTCGTTACAGAGGGGCCCGCATCGATGCACTGCAGAGGAGTGGAGCTCTGCTCTTCGGAGCTCCGACCAGTCACGCCAATTTTGGGCTGTCCAGAGAGCCCACGATGCGGCGCTGGAGCTTGGTCTCCCCATCCCGACGTGGGTGCGGCCCCCGGCTTCGTCGCCTCCCTGAGAGGGGGCAACGGAGCTTCTCAGGACCTTCATTAAAGTTCTTTGTCTGTCTGTCTGACTTCTGTGCCGGCTCCTGTGATTCTTTGCTTCAGTGATATATATATATATATATATATATATATATATATATATATGAAGTATTCTGCCTGTACTGACGTATTTCAGAGTTTATTTAGTGTGTTTTGTATGTATGTAGATAACCATGTTCTACGATTAACTCCCTTTTATGCCCCTTTCCTCGTTTTCTCTTTCCTTATTTGTTTCTCTATCTCACTTTGCTTTGTCTCCCACAATTGTCGTCTCTGCACATTTAGTCTCGCGTATTACTTTTTAGGTGCGCCAGTACCAAGGGTCCGTAGTTATTCGATCCTCAGCACTATATAAACCTTTGATTGATTGATTGCTTGATCGTGTAACCGTATGTAAGCACCACAAAGAAAGGGAAACGGGCTAGCAATTGCCTCCTAAAAGAAGTGCTACGGGCATCCGCTTTAAAGAAAAGAGGAAAAAGAATCAAAAGAAAGAATAAAAGCCCATTCGGTCGGACACAGCACACAAACGCAGACAGCTACAGACGAAGATCTAGTCCCGTCATTGAGAATAATTATGGTATAGCTTGGTGAACCTCGTATCAAAGCTCCTTTTGGAAATAAGATCACTCAGCGCGGACGATCTTATGGCAACGATAATGACGTCGGCAAAAGGAGTCATCGAACAAATCCAGAGTAAAGGGGACAAATAGAGTCCTGAAGGTTTCGTATTTCATGCTTACTTCAGCGATCATTATTCTGCCATAGAATACGTTGTTGACGAGCGTACTTTTCAACAGTCAGCGAAAAATGCGGAATATTTCTATTCATTTGTTACTACCTCACTAACTTCTATGTTTGCTGCCGCAGGCAATGGAGTGTAAATAGCTGCCGACTCCCGCGGAACTGCTTCAAAATCTGCGTCAGCTCCTCTGCATACGACCCCTTGGCTTTGCGATGAATTTCTTTCCATGAATTGTGAGAGCTTCATTAGATTGAGAAATTGCAAAAAAAAAAGAAAATGCCTGGAGCAAAAGTCAAAACGCACTAACGTCATATTTCTCCTCTTCCTGCTTTCGCATTAACCCGGAGACCTTACAATTGGAATATTTTCCTATGCGTTCCTCGGATAACTTCTCTTGAACTGAACACTCAGGTCATGTACAGATTTTTGTTGAGAACGGAGCAAGAATACATAAGCCTAACTACTTTAGTGTAGAATGGAAGGTCAGCTTCATTAGTTGATATTGAACTTTTAAAATTGTAAAACGTAAAAGAAAAACAAAACGCTCATTTGCAAGCAAAAAAAGAGACTGCTAGATGGTGGTCAAGTAGAAATATAGCTTGCCGTCTTTTAGTAAGGTTCCTGTTATTTCTTGCGTTGTACACGTTGAGAAGGGCAGAACGCTATTAGTAGCCCCGGAGTTCATGCTAACCAAAACACCGGAATATACGAAAGGCCTGGAAGCGTCGTGCAAACAAAATTTATTCCCCGGTGAGTCTTCTCAACATTATAGAAGTTAACCGACGTTTAAATATCAAGCAACAACGCACGCCGACTGTGCTCTACACCATATGTTTTGGTGCTTTCTACTAGAGGTTGGCGAGGGTCAACATTTTCGAATACGAATCGAATACGAATAATAAATATTGCGAATATCGAATCGAATGTCGAATAGTCAAACGCAGACGCGCATATTTACCACAGGAAAATTTATTTCCCCGTAGTTAGGTACCAGGCTTTTACTTACTAGTTAAAATTGACAGTAAACTATCTTACACAATTAGGATCAGTTTTAAACGCCGGATCGCTAATTCCAAAAATAAACAGCTGGTGTATGAGTAGCTTTCAAAAACGCAAAATAAATGGTTGTTGAAAAAAGATCAGTAGTTGTGGAAAAAGAAAAGAAGAAGCTGCTGCATCACTTGTGTGCCGTAGATATGTAAGAAAGACCCCTTGCGTGGAAAACAGCCCTGGTTGAAGCGTAAAAGACATAAATGCTGCAACGCTAATTGCGAGAAATATGACATTACAGACCACAAACGAAAATCGCAGGCTTTCATGTAAACTTCCGCCACGAAGCCGAAAACAAAGCTTGCATTACATATATTGTTTTTTTCTGCCATTGCTTGGAAAATATCTGCTGTTTTACTTCTGACAACTTGAGGTGCTTTGCTTAGCAAACGGAGAACAGTAACTCGACTTTACCAGTCGGTTGCTCTTAAATTTTTGGTTAGTTTTGGTATTCGAAAATGCCGACTAGATTATTTTGTAATACGAATACGAATGTTTGGCAGTGTCATATTCAATCCGTATTCGAAACTTCAAGTATTTGCCCACTCATAGTTCCTACACTAATTACGACCAGCGTGTCAGCAGCGACTAAGGAGAACGGAAACTCCCTGATGCCCGTTCATTTGTTCATTTGCTGTTACTTTGAATTTAGCCTCAAGTTAATTGCTCATTACCGACTTCCTTCGTGAATTATGATGGGACTGCCAAAAGCTGTAGCACAGCTGCATAATTTTATTGCTATAGACGCTGCATACTCCGTTAAAAAAAAGGTGTACGTTGGTACGAGGACGCATTGTGCCTTCTTTAATGAGTCCTCCGCCAGACAGCAGCACCCAACCAGCAGCAGTGGTCGGAAAAGTCTGGGAGGGTTCTAAATAAACCTTCGCTGGCGCATTTTTTGTCGCACTGAAAATAGAGCCACGGAGTAAGGTAGTAGAGTGAGTTCGCTGTGTTGCTACTTCCTAAACTGGTGCCGTTTCCCTATTCGCTACGCCGACCATACAGCGAAACAAAAAAATGGAAAGAAAAAAAAGAAACAAACTGAAAAGCACCGGGCCCCTCCGGTGGGGCAACTAAACCCCGAAGCGGAACGTTAACATGCCGCAATAGGAAACTTGTATGATTAAACGTCTAAAATAATGTTGGCGCAGAGCCAGGCGTTTGCACCAAGCAACGGTTTGATAAAATCTGCGCACTATCCCACGGTCCAACAGCAACAATGTGTCTCGTTCATCCAAGAAGCTGGGAGGATGAATACACGTTTATTGTGCCCAAAATATATTATATATATATATATATATATATATATATATATATATATACATATATAAGAAGCTGGAATGCTCACCGCTCGCTACCGGACCCTCTTCTGAGGAATGGTGGCTTAATTTTACAAAGAGACGATGCTCTGTTGCCAAGCCACAGTATCATTTACCACTTGCTAAACACACTTTTTGTTGTACGTAACACTCTTGAAAAGCAAGTTTTAATCAACGATAGGTACCCGTCTTTTTTTTCGTTTTCTGCTTTCTAAGCCCAACCACAGACCAGGCAAGGTAACAATACTTTTTTTTTGTGTGGTATGGGTAACTTGGCAAATGCCAAGGCTTTTTCTTTTTCTCAACTGCAGTAGTTCCCAACACTGCCTCCCTGCCTAGAATAAAAATTACCAAGCACTCAAAAAATAACATCACGCAGTATTTTAACCATTTTGCTATTGCAAGGGCGTGTAACGCAGGGCAGACATTATGAAAAAATGTTTCTGCAATAAATACTTTTTTCCTTGTGCTTCTTCCCCTTGGAATTGCACAGATTTGTAGCTATGCGTAAAATACACGCCGTTGAAGGTTCAGACGCTCATTTTGATTATTTTTTTCTGCTATCTAGTACGGCTAGAGACATGATCAAAGCTATAACGTTTGTAAAAGAGTACCCTAGACGGCAACCAGTTGAAGTAGCAGAGCACCCGTATGCCTGCTTTATATATAAGCTGTCCAGTGTTACAGGTCTACCGAAAAATACAAGAGAGAGGCAATAGTAAATTACGTCATAATTGCATTAAGGTTTCGGCCCACGAGCGCTGAGCAAGGAAAGTTTTCTGAGCTGCTCCTGTTTACTGGGGAGCTTCACAGAAACTTTTACGCTCGCATGAAATTATCAGCGCATTGCAGCACCAAAAGCCAAGTCGTTCTAGCCCGTGCGAAACCTAGTTTTACAGGCAGTGCAACCACTTATTTTTGCATGCTTACTGCCATTGATAACAATATTAAAAATATGAGCAAACTAAACTTCTAGTTCTTATATTTAAGCAATACGTAAGCAAGTATTCGGGCCGTGCAATCTATGGATTGCGCGGCCCGAATGTGCATCTCATTCGATTATCATCGGTTACCATTTCTTTTAATTTGTCGTGTCGGTTACATCACTCTGTTTCGTGTCAATTTAATGACCTTATGCATTAAGCGTATGAAGTCAAAATAATCGCAAAACGTGCGCAGCTTGAATTACCTGCACAAATCTGCGCATAGAAATTGGCCACTCATTGTAGTGATGGTGCTGTACTTTGTTTCTCAATGTGTGTTTCTTGGTGGGTGAGGTTATCACTGATGCTTAGCTTCTTACGTGGAAGAACGTTTTTTTTTTTTTGTACAAATAAAGGACATCACGACCACTCCACCCTGCACGAGTTTCCGTGCTCCCCAAGTCGGTGTCTACACACCACACTTTTTAACTTTCTACACTTTGTTCCACTTAACAAGTGCTATCAAATTATCAATATACGCTGATAACATCTTCGTCTGAACGTACGCTGGGGCATGTGATCAAGCACATGCCAAGCTTCAAAAAGTGGTTTTTCGGTATAGACATACTGTAGAGAACAATGACTCGAGATTCCACCATTCTAGACCATATGCAGTCGTGTTTACACGGAAGCTAGTGAAGTGATAGACCATATATTTCAATGAGGAAGACGTCCCTTGCGTCAGAACACAGATATCCTTAGATGTCATCATTGAGTGAGACCTTCGTTGGGGTTCCGATGTGGGCCAGTCGGAAAATACTCCTCGTTACTATTTCATACCTATTCAAATTCTTGCCTCCGGATACGCGAGATCGCCACTATTCAGGGCGCTAATTCTTTAGCATATTCGATACACCTTGTCTACACAGACCAATAACTGCAGAACTAACATGCGTAATCGTAAGAGCTCAAACCAAAACGCTCAGAGTTTCTGAAACTATAGATATGACAATCACTCATGACTACCCTGGTTCTACTACCCGGTCACACTGATATTGCTCACCCTTTGGTGCGAAGGAGCTCACCCATTTCGCTCCAAATTGTTCATTCGCTAAGCAATTAGTTTGATTTCCAGTACGAGGCACTCAGGCGAAAGCATGTTTGTCGTCTCCATATCTCCACTATCTACGCGTACTCCTACTGTAAGCGGCATACAAAGACCATCATCGTATTTATACTAGTGCTTTGACCCCAGGGAACAAATGTTCATGATATTTGATATTTCATGCAAAAAAAGAAAAAAAAAATCTGGCCGCATATCTGCTTGCTTCGCTGCATATGACGTCGCAAGACGATAGTCTTCTGCCGCCTCTGATACGTAACACCCTCTCTTCTTCCACTCCCACCTCTCACGATGTTCCCCTCCCCTCTCACTCCTCACATGATGGACGCAATGGAGGTTTTGCTGAATTCCATTCAAATTTCCCGCGTTCGCCCTGCTCTCGGGCAATCTGTTGGGGAATTTTATTACTGTTGGCTTAAAGCCGGCTACAGAGCCGCGGCTTCAGTCAGCTTGCTTTTAACGCGTAGCGTCTCTTTGACACCATTTTTAACGAGTTGATTTTTTATTTACTAACGTAAAACCAGTCCAATGTGTATTCTTAATGAAATGAACGCTGCGGATCACGATTATGTACATATTTTTGCCTCAAATAGGCCTGAGAATTCCTTTGCGCTGTATAATGTTGACGTGTGTGACCCCGTGCCACCAGTGCTAGTAGCTTGGTTGGTTTTGGCCGGGGCATTGAACTGGTCTTGGCCGGGTGGTTGAATCGAGGGACAGACAGATAGACAAAGTTTTTCGCGTTTAGGTAGTCCAAGAAAAACTGTCGTCTTTAAGACTATCGTCTTTAAAAACATAGAAAGAACACGTTTAGACAGCTAACCATGGCGGTGGCGGAGCTTCTTTCATTTTGCAGTCCTTTCCCTATGATTCTGCAGGAACACTTTTTAAAATGAAACGTCCTCAGCAATTACAAGGCAGCACTAAATTAGTGTTGGCTGCCTTCTCTATAGTGTCTTAACCACACGAAAACCAGAACTTCCATTTCGAGAGTACCTCCGCGAAAAATCAATTTGATTTGTTTTTTTTTCATAAAGATGACGGGCGAGAACCCATCCCGCTATGAAGGAGAGATGCCGCAACAAAACTTCATATTTTCAAACGAGATGCCCCATGGTTCAAGTGGAACACGCCAAGTTTCCAGCACATCATTTTGCACCGCCCGGACTTTTCTTTCCGGCTATCCCGAGCCATGATCACTATTGTTTACCGACGACGGCTTCCGTATAGCTTTCCCTAAATATTTTCCGGCATGGTTCACAGCGCTGCCTATGACGAATGCGTCAGCGAGGTAGCCATCAAAACTGTTTATTTGTTATTGTCCTCGTTACATCACACATAGGCGCTCACTCACGACTGTTCTAGCAAATTTCGGTGACTGGCCGCTTTTTAACAGACTGAGACTAACGATTCTGAGATGCCGGCCTATATGGCCGTCGCAGCAGAAGGCGATGAAGGCACGACTAAACTTCCTGCCCTCAGGCTACTCTGGCTGTGTTCCAATTCTTTCCATCATTGTAGACAATCTACTTTGACGTCTACGAAGACAGCCAAGACAGCTTCGAGGCCAAGTAATAGAACGCGTTTCGAGCCGTCTGGAAGACGCTTCTGCGACGTGACGCCACCTCGCGGCGACAAAAGAAAGTTGAGAAAAGCACACATTAGTTCTGTATTTTAAGTGTTTTCGCCTGCGAACCCATGAAAAACATGATGCGACTTACATTTAAGGTATAGAAAAGCGTGTCTACGTTGTTGTGTGCGCAAACAACCTTCCCGTCGAGTTTCTACGTCCTGCTCAGTCGCCATCTTGTTTAGACAGGAAAGTAGCCTGCATGGTTCTTGACTTCGATGCTGTCTACTTTGACATCTTCGTGAGAATTGGAACGAGACTTGAGATGGCCGCCGTCCGCTTAGCTGTCTATTTCGCCGTCTAAGGCGAGTATTGGAACACACCCTTATATAAACAAGTTTGTCACTTTGTGCTTTGTCCCTTTGTGCATCTGGTTTTTGTCTCCCCGTTTCTTTTACATTTGTCCGCATCCCTTCAACCCTTTTGCTCAGCTGTAGGGCCACAAACTGGATACTTGCCAACCTCACAGCCTTTCTCATGTCATTCTATATCCCTTTCTCTCCCCATACATGACTGCGTACGACATTATATATATGTACGTAAATGTCTACATACGCAACATGTATACACGCGTGCGTAGGTACATGTACCTACGCACGCACGTACCTACGCATGTACCTACGCAGGAATGGCTCACTTGTTCTCAATGAAGACATCGTCGACAACATATTCGTGGTTACCATTGAGTGTCGGTACGAAACCGTTCTGCAGTACTGCCGGCGGACGGCGTAATCGCTTACTCTCATTTATCCATTCCTTCACCAAACGACCAATGTGTTCCCCATCAGCGCACGACCATCGCTAAGGGGGTGCTTTGCTCCTCTCCTTCCCATTGTATTCTCGCACGTGTAGAATGCGTGAGGCCGCGCGATGCCCGTGAAAGCCTGGAAGCCGCGGTTGCCTTTATGTATGGACGAGGGGCGAGATCTTAGCCGCTGCTGTGTTCATAGCCCCGGCTTTGCTATCGATTGCGAAACCGGCGGCGCCCATTTGGGTAATTACTCGGCGGAGCGCGTGTGTAGCTCGCGTTTGAACAATTAGGCTGCCAACGAGGCGCCTTCGCATCTCAAAGAGCCACAGGGCTCTGCCGGGCTGTGGCCGTGGCCGCGTTGCGCGCGGCACTCAAGTGATTGTTTCTCTTAGAGGATGTGTAGGCTTCTTGGCGCCCCACACTCGGGCGCAAGATCGCGAGTGGCCGAGGTTGCGCCTCACGAGTGTGGGGCAGGCGCTGGCTGCTCTAATGGCTCCCGTAGCGCTGTTCCGTGAGTTCGACCGCCAAGCCATTAATTGTCTTGTGCCGAGCGCTTGCTAACGTCACTTGTTCCCCCTCCGCGTTTGCGTCTTCATCCTAATTGCACCTGATACGCACCAATGCTGCCCGCAGTTCTTCCGCCTCGTAACTTTCATCGTGCTAATCGCCAATTTATATCCGCCAGCGCGCAGATTTACGCCACTTCTCTTCGGCCTTCCTCTTTGTTCCCTCTATCAGTACGAAGCTGCATGAGTTTGTCCCAAGTCGCACTATTTTCCCCACGCGTTCCCTGTTTTTGTTTTCTGCTTCTTTTCTTATACCCGTTGTAATGATAATCTTCCTTGTAAAGTGAGATGATCTCACAAATTGACCGAATAGCTCTTCGTCAAGCAGTTCGCTCATATACCATGTGAACATTTCAGAAGCCCGTGGTAGCGCGGCTCGGTTCCACCTGCTACAATGGTGTCCGGGTGGAATAAATGCCGGGAAACTTCTATTCGAGCGGAATTCAACCTTTCACACTGCGAATACAACTGACGAAATTGTCGGAGCCTTTCGGAGCTGATACTTAAGACTTCATTTATTTGCTTCTTTAGTTTATTTTCAATTGTTTTCCTCGGCTGTGAAAAAGAGAACGCCAATGTCTTCTTTTCGTGGTTTGGCAATTCAGTAAGACCCCTCACAACGTTGTGCGCCCGTTAAAACAGAGCAGCTAAAAATAGTCACTTAGCTTGCTTCAGTTAAGTTTGCTACACGTGCTTTTCATTCCAGCATTTTGTTTACATCTCCTCAATCTTTTCTCTCGCCTTAATCTTGTTGCTCTGCCTCAAACGTTATCCGTGTACCTTGCACCACTACCTATGCTTGCCACGGCTCTGGTCGTATCAATCTCCCTCATGATTTTTTTCCCACCAGTATTCTACACGTCTCTTTCTTATCTCGACTGCTGACCGGTTGATGCTTCCGTCCATTTAATATCCAAGCGTTTATTCAAAGTGTACGTTACCTAAGGGTCTCACTGGGTGAAACCCTTCGCATTCCATACAAATACATGAGCATACAAATGCCTCATGCTGTTGCAAGTGTCTGCTCCGGTATGTTATTGTCCTCAGGCAAGCAGCTCGAGCCTGAAATAGCAAGGCACTCTCCTTTCCGTTATCGTACAGACTTTCCCTTGTAATTTCTTTCTGGGGATTCTTGTAAATTTTCATGGTCTTCTTGGTTTCCATTTTTAGCATCCAATTATTTGGCTCAGTTTGGGTAACTTTCTTTTTGGTGACTCTTGGTTGTCTATTTACACTTTCAAGTACCCTGTACTTGTTACCCAACTTTCTTTACATCTTCCATTCTGTATCCGCTCTTTTGAGCTACATATATTTGTGCACTTATGCCGTCCATGTTTTGATCCATGTTACTGAGTCCTTCAATACAAATTTTGCCTTGCGCTACACTTATATTAAAAGAGGCCAAACCACTGCTTCAGTTGTGGTTTTACCGTGGGCTCCCATAGCGAACAGGCCTACGCATATTTCGTCAACTTCCAATCCCGTCAAGTTGTCGGATTTTAAGCGGAGAATCTCATTTACGTACTTTAGCGCTGGTACCATTACTGCCTTTCCGGATTCCACGCACCACCTCATCTTTATGTACACCAAAAGTGCTCTATGTTTCATTATAGCTGGATTCCGCTTCTCCTGTATTTTCAGATTATCTTGATGGGTGTTTGAATAAATCTTTCCTTCGTTTATGTACACGCCCACGTATTTATAGTGCTTGACTATGGGCATAACTTGTTAAATTGAATTGTATTGAACATTTATTAGACAAAGTGTGGTCATACAGAAAAAAATGACCGATGGTTACAATACTCCCTAATGCGAAATTTGAGCGCAGCTGTATACGTGTTTTCATTTCGCCATATATTGGCTGGCGTGGGCAATCGGTCTCGTGCCGCACATAGTAAATGGAGCGAAGTGTGGCGCGACTGCCTCGGCTAATCTGGAGATTACGAGAGCCAGCGCATGGGTGACGCGTGGGCGCGATTCACAGCAGTCGCGGAGAGAGACCTCCCAGACGACGCGAGCTACTCTGGCGCCATCTCGTAGCCATCGTCGCCGCACTACGCTTTTCTTCTCACACTTTCGCCATACCTTCCTCCGCTTTCCACCTCACGGTGTCGCTGCATCGTCCTCTCTACTTTCCGCCTCTTGTTTTTCATCCCCCACTGCGCTCCGCGGTCGCTTTCATCTTTCGCTGTGGTCGTTCGCTCGGTTAAGCTGCCGCGGCCGCCGCTTGCCGAAGGAACGGGGGCCTAAGACCTACGCTCTAAAAGTGCATGCTATAAGCGGTTAGTACACACAATAATCTTTATCGGCAGACTTAAATGCAGAGGCGCTGAGAATGGTGAGAACGGAGGTGGGCAAGTGATGCCATCCTTTGGCTGCCTTCGGGATGAAAGAATCAGAAAAATAATTAGTGAGACAAAAATGGACGTCCAGTTAATAGCGTTGGCTAGTACGGCATGACACATAAGTTAGCTCACTAAGAAGTTCGTTTTTCAGTCGCAAATTGTGAAAAAGCGCGTGTAACATTAATACACGATAAAGATATATTTTTGATATCGCTGTTCTGTAAACTCTATCTGTCAAAGCACCTAAAGCGGACCAACATGATATATTTTGAGCGCTTTTGGGGGTAGTGCCCCTGACAATCATTCCAGATCTTTTTGGAGGGCGCTTTCTGTGATATGGTCAAATAAAAGCCGTCACAGTGCTTCCGTAATTTGAAGTGGTGGAGGTGCTCCTCCGAACTCAGCATCCTACCCGCATCCCTAAATAAAATTGTCGCTTTCTAGATCCTGGATTTCTTTGATGTAACGAACGTCATCCAGTTGCGTGCATTGGATGCAAAGACAGAATATTTATTTGTTACCATGTATTAAATAGGAAATCCCGGTCTATTGCTCCCGTTTCACTTCTGTTATTTTTCACTGCTATTATTTTTCCCACAACTAAGTATTGCAAAAAAAAAACATTTGCTCGCATGGAATGTTACCGAAACACGTGACCTTAAGATTGGCAAACCATTTCACCTTCAGTCACGCGTTTTTAATATTTATTCCAGCCTAGGAACCTCGCAGCAGAAGCAAATTTTGTCGAGTTAATCAAATACTTTCCGTGTGGAGGCGTCTGACAGTGCAGAGCTAAGATAATTCCCTGAAATGAACCTTCAAAATCCTGTCACCTACGTTCGTATGCTCCGAGTATAGTTTTTTAGAGCTCTTGCCATTACCTATTTTTTTCGTGTCGTAGCACCCACTTTTGTCAACGATACCCTTCTTTTACGTGTCGTTGTTCTGATTGTTACGACACGCACAGACCGTCCAATACCAATACTGAAACAGCAATCGTTCTTTATATACAGTATGTGATCGTACACCAGCCAACCGGCGTCGCTCAGTTGTTCACTTGTCGCTTACGAGCGTTGCTGCGAAGGTAGTAATCTTCCTCTTAAGTGCCATCAATGGCTTGTAATCCTTTGACGCACTCGTGCATGCTACAAAGACTCATTTCTTTTAACGCTGCAACACGCATTTACAATGTCATGGTCTCTGTTACAATATCTGGTCCCTGTTACAGTATTCTAATCCCAGGAAAACTGTACGGGCATGTTTGTTAACGCTACTGACCACCTAGTCCGCGCACCGTACTGGTCGGGCTTTGCGGTGTGTCTTCCTTTGGTGACTCTGTTCGCGACTGTGATGCTTTATACTCCTACCCCTGCTGTCTCGCCATACCTGAGGAGTATTCGCAGCAGTGGTGGAGAAAAAGGCGCACGGTAACTAACTGTGGACACGTCAACAGTGCCGTATGGCAGAGAAGTTCAGAAAAAGAAGTGTTGTTTACGCACTGACGCCGTGGACCCACCATCTGTCTCTAGGTCTCTGAGAGTTAGGAATGCTTCCTTCGTTTAGTTGGTAGGGACGTGGACACAGCTAAGTTTTGGTGTAGAAGCTTCGCCCGCATTCTGTAGTTTGTATAACTATTGCTTCTCAGTGTTCGCGCTGGGTGCATGCATATTCAAATCAGTGTACATCTACTATATTTTGCTAATTAGTAGTTAGAGACTTCTTAGATTAGTCCAGCTCAAGCAATAGAAATGTGCTGCGTGTCACGGGTGGTCTTTTAACAATTCTGGTAACGATAAAAAAAGAAAAAAAAACTTTACATATTATCAGCAGAACTTTGTGCCGTCGGCAGAAAATTTATTGTTGGAGTCGGCAGCATGCCTATTAGAGCTGTGATCGCTGCATAAATTCTCAGGGGCTGTAAAAATGTGGTATTAAACAGTGAGCGAATTGCACAGGCGACGGCGCTACTCTTAAGGTAAACACTTTAATAAAACGACACAAATAAATGGTTCAAAGCAGTCCTCCCCCCGCATGCTCAAAAACCCAGACAAAAAAGAAAGGCAGAAGGGTGGGAGGGGGGGGGGATAAAGGAACACTAACTGTGTGCCTCCTAACAGCAGGTCTAGCTCCTTAGCAGACAAAGCATTCGACCAGAAATTGACAGAATAATGGAAGTTCGTGAAGATATGGTACACTTCCGTGACTTCTCCGATTTTGTGCTAGAACAAGATCTGCCTTGTCAAACAGCGGCGAGCCGCCAAAACTCGCACGATGATGGACCAGGGGGCTTCTTGCCTTTGTGTTTATGTTGGAAGCTGTGCAAACTGAAGCGTCAGCTCTCTTGAACAGGTATCGCACATTTCAACATTTCTCCCCGAGTGAGTTCGAGCCACTCGGGCGGGTGACAGCGAGAAGTGAATAAAACGCACATAGAGTGTCTCATCAGGTATTAAAATATGCCGGGGGAACCAGTGAGTAACAGAAAAAAAAATCGGAATGAAATCCTTCTGTAGCTTTTGAAGTACATTTCTACCGTAGCGTCTGCGTTGGCAAACGGCATAATTCAATATCACGATTCACGGTAAGTCATGTGCTTAGCAATGCCGATCTAGTTATATCTGATACGTGTTCCTTTTCTCTGTCTTTTAATTTTTTTTACAGGCGGTGAAAGAATCCATGGCCACCCCGTTCCACCAGTACATCCTAGCCTCAATGGTATGTGCCGAAGCTTGCAGTATTTGATTAGGCGCAAGAGCTCTCCAAATCAAACTGACTTCAAAGTATCCGTTACCTATAGGTGTTTAACAACTTCACGTTGCGGGAAGAGATCATATGTCGCGCAGCAAACTCAACAAGTTTGCGTCCCCCGATTGTAGAGAGTTGAACCGTGCGGCTAATCGGTTAATGCATGCATTCTTTTTGTACATTTTCTTGCGTAGTGCAGATTTCAGGCCTAATATTTGGCTCGGGCCCTCATGCGGAAAGTTTTGGGGTCTGGTATACAGCCAATTACCATCGAGTAAACGAGGTTTGGGTTTTATCCCACATCAGCGTCCAGCAATGCAAACGCATTCGAATTTCCAACGCCACGTTCTGGCCAATACTTATGAAAGCTTGCCGTTTCTAATAAGCGTGTAACTATGACGGGTAATGCGCGTGACTGTTAGTTATCAGTGGTTGGAAAAGTATCCAATGTTAATACCAATAAACAAACAAAACAAAGGCAACCGTGCCCGCAAACTTAGTGTATGCTTGCGTCAGCCGCCTCTGGTCATTTCTGAGTATTTATCACTGCGTGTTTTGTGCAATCAAGGCTTCACTGTACGAAGCGAATCGGGTATGTTTTGGCGTAACCATTCGTTAACTTGGGTTCCCTGAACAAACTCTCTGTAACCACTCATCTCCGAAAGGAAAGAAGAAAAAAATTCTTAACTACACGTGTTGCATCATTTTCCAAATTAGGCTTAGCAAACTTCAGTTTTTGAACTTTTATTTTGTAATATCTTGCAATTAGTCTTTTTTGGTCTCCTGTTCTTTTAAAAAAACAATAGCGAAAGTTTATGAAATTTATATCACAGCCACAGATCCAACAGCGTTAAAGCGTACAAGGAGTCTGGCATCTGTATCGGCATAGAACGTGATTCATGGATAAACATTTTAGGTAATTGCGTAAACGCTTAACGGCTACAGATTTTTTTTCGTTACGGCTAATGTGATAAAAGCTCAATTAACACCACACGAGCTGCGACCTCTCATTACAACATGCGCTCGACCCTTGGAATGGCTTCTGCTTTCCTGTGACGCGCGATTCTTCACTCCAGGATATGGGTCATAGTTGTTTTCTTTGTTCGCTGGAAGTGCCATCAGGAAGCCAAATCGCCTTTAGTTCTGGAGAAAGAAATCAATAACGTGCTCTCTTCGTAAACGTCCGACCCGCTGGGATATCTATTTACCGATGTTGTTCCTTTTCCTATTCAACCGGCTTTTGTGATTGGTTTACGCGTGAGGCTGTCAGTCCAGTCGACGCCCAGCATTAGTTTGTAGGGGCTTGCGCACGAGTGTGTGCATTATAAAGGCATAAATGTGCCCTCAACTCATGCTGCAGTAATAACATCTTTTTATTTAGTAATAAATGTTATGTTTTAATCTTTCTAGCACGTCTGGAATTATTGCTACTCGCTCAACCTTTTTATCTGGAAAACATAAAGATCGTACCCCTGCCTTCGTGCGCAGCTCTTAACGTGATCTGTGGTGGGATGCGGAGAGCTTGTACAGACCCTTGCATTTCGGGTTTGCACCTTATTCGCGTAAGCGTCACCATTACGGTGACGCTTCTTTTTGAAACGGCTATTGACGCTATCTTCACTCAGCGATTGGTGCAATTTGTGCGATGACTTGAACCATCTTTCATGCGTCCTCGCGTCCTCTGCGAGTTCAGCAGAGATATACTCGCAAACCTACAATAAATTGATGTAGTGGATTCCTTGAAGTGCACCGTTTACATGAATTTTCTTGCGGTTCTACCTGTAGCGCATCAGGCGGAAGGCAGGTATCCTTACGAGACATGGACCTCGACTTGGTATCTTAGTTGCTCCGGTTACTGTGTGTGTTCGTGCTTTTGTGTTCGTGTCAAGTCACGCGTCACCTTTGTATTATTAAGAGAGGAATAAAGAAGAGATGATACTAAAAAAAATCTTGCAGCAATAACACAATGAAAGCACAATCATAACAATTTTAGTCTTTCACGTAGTCCCGATATTACAAAGAAAATAAGAAAAAAAACGTTAAAGTAGAGCATTCCGCACGGCTTAACCACGACGTGACGTAAATTCTATGTGCCGTTTATAGCTTGAAGTAGCATTTGCAAATGCTTAATCATTTTTTTCCTCATCGGTATAGGCATAGTTTCTGAAAGTAAAGCTTGTGGTTTCGAAGAGACAATTGCACCTTATTTGCGCATGTTTTCGGTTCGCTGGACAAAAGACAGCGCTCGGCATATTGCCCGAAAACTCGATGACCTTCCCTTTACGGAAAGTGGAATCCTTGGATTTTGGTCCCAACCAACGTCACCGCTAGGTTCTTTGATAGAACCATTGTTTTCTGAAGTGGAATGCTAGAGGAGGTATGGCCAGGCAAAAATCTTAAGCATGCATCGCACTATACAACGCCCCCAAAAGCATCAGTGAGTGTCTGAATAGGTTTCCTACATGCACGTATATACGAGGCATGCAGTTGGCTGTACAAAATGAATGGCTAGCACCCCCTTTGTTTTCAGCGTGCGTCCCTGCAGAGCGCTGCGCCTCGAAATAAAACAGGGTGCAATCGCACGAAACAATTACGGGCGTCCTGGAAACTGCGCGCACTGTCAATGGTGCCATTCGGTAGACTTCTTTATGCACTGCCCCTTTGCTTCGCGCTATCAAGCCGCATCGAACAGACACGTGCACGCTTGGACGCGCTTTCGCGCGTGCCATAAGTGGCTCCCGTAGGATTACCGAAGCGCTGAACAACATTTAAAGCTTCGCTGGCCGCATCCCTCTGCACGTTAGAGCCACGCAATTGCGCAATGAGTTTGCGCAGCCTCAGTGCGTCTCAGAGTAATAGAGAGCTGGGTGAGTTTTATTACGTTCATAGAAGTGTAACAAGATAACAAGGACAAGTGACAACGCAGGCGCTGTCTTTTTTAAATGCGAAGCATTTCTTGGCGAACATTTGCCACTTTGAGAGTATCTATCTATCTATCTATCTATCTATCTATCTATCTATCTATCTATCTATCTATCTATCTATCTATCTATCTATCTATCTATCTATCTATCTAGCCTCCTACGTCTTGGTGCTTGCATGGTCGTATCGTTAACTTGGTATTTACCAAAATTGGCATACTTTGATAAGAGTGTATGACGAACATAAATGATAGGTCATGACATGAATATCATGGCATATGTATGTCATGTAGGTCATGAAACAGCTCCCTACGTCTTGGTGCTCTCATGGTCGTTTCGTTAACTTGGTAGGTACCAAAATTAACATAGTATGACAACAGTGTATGACGAACATAGATGATAGGTAATGAATGTCATGATATGCGTGTCATGTAGGTCATAAAACAGCCGCTTAAAACCACAATGAGCTAGCGAAAAATATTTAACACTCAAAATCCAGTGAAATGGGTTGGGACTTGGGTACCAAGTGAAGGAAACACTGAAGTATTGTGGTAGAAGTCATAGTCATGACCATGACTCAGCAAAAATGACAATGACTCACTGAAAAAAAATTAACACTCTTAAACAACTGAAATTTGTTTGGACGTGGGCAGTAAGTGAAGGAAACATTAAAGGATGATGGTAGAAGTCATATTCATGACCGTGACGCAGCGAAAATGACTGACTCAGCGAATAAAGATTAAGACTCTAAAATCAATGGAATGGGTTCGGATGTGGTCCTAAGTGATGGAAAAGGCTAAAGGGTAATTTTCTGAGTCATAGGGATGAACGTGACTAAGGCTTTCGCCTTAAGGTCTCTTAGGCATAGCTAAAGGGACTCCTGAGGACTCATGACATGAATGGCATGACATGTGTGTCATGTAGGTCATGAAACAGCCGCCTAAGTCTTGGTGCTCTTATGGTCGTTTCGTTAACTTGGTAGGCTCCCACCACACACTGCTTCGCATAACATCGAGTCCCACAGTGCGTGGGATCTGCCGGCTTTTTTTCTTTCATTTTCTTTTTGTTTATTGTGAACATTTTCGTTCGAGCACATGACGTGAGGGGTGCCCCATACAGCTGCCATGCCTTCACATACCAACCTTCAGTAGGCCTCCAAACTTCACTGCCGCTAAAAGGAGCTGCTGGGACGGAGTTCGGTAGCTAAAGTGGAAATTAGGCCTACCTAGTGAATGCAGTGCTCTGTGGGCCAATTGGCCGCTCGCCGAAGGTTGTCTGAGGTTAAAAGATAACTTAACCTCGGCAAGGCACGCATGATGATGCATCCTGTTTGTAACTGAATATGCATATTGGAGGCCTGGGCCTCTATCTTGTACGCGTTCGAAAAACCGACGTTCGGTTTCGTCTGACGCGATTACCCAGGCCGCGTCGATCTCACGGCCTAGGACAATTTATTCCAATCGCGTGAGACAAAACGAACTTCGTCTTTTCGAACGCGTTCAAGAAAAGCCGGCAGATCACACGCATTGTGTGAATCGATGTTATGCGAAGCAGTGTGCGGAGAGCACCATGAGAGCACCAGGACGTAGGCGGCTGTTACATGACCTACATGGCACACATGTCATGGCATTCATGTCATGAGTCTTCAGGAGTCTCTTTAGCTATGCCTAAGAGACCTTAAGGCGAAAGCCTTATTCATGCTCATCACTATGGCTTCCACAATCAACTTTTAGCCTTTTCCTTCACTTAGTACCACATCCGAACCCATTCCATTGATTTGTGAGTGTTCATCTGTTTTCGCTGAGTCAGTCAATTTTGCTGAGTCATAGTCATGAATATGACTTCTACCACCATACTTCAGTGTTTCCTTCACTTGGTACCCACGTCCCAACGCATTTCAGTGGATTTTGAGTATTAATCTTTTTTCGCTGAGTCATTGTCATTTTTGCTAAGTCATGGTCATGACTATGACTTCTACCATCGTCATTTAGTGTTTCCTTCGCTTAGTGCCCACGTCCGAACCCATTTCAGTGGTTTTTGAGTGTGAATTTTCTTTCACTGAGTCAGTTTCATTTCTGCTGAGTCATGCTCATGACTGTGACTTCTACCATCAATCTTTAGTGTTGCCTTCACTTAGTACCCACGTCCGGACCAATTTAAATGGTTTTTGAGTGTTAATGTTTTTTTCGCTGCGTCATTCTGATTTTAGGCGGCTGTTTTATGACCTATATGACACGCATGTCATGACATTCATGTCATGATCTATCATTTATGTTCGTCATGCACTATTGTCATACTATGTTAATTTGGGACCTACCAAGTTAACGAAACGACCATGAGAA
This sequence comes from Dermacentor silvarum, assembly GCF_013339745.2. Classification (NCBI taxonomy): domain Eukaryota; kingdom Metazoa; phylum Arthropoda; class Arachnida; order Ixodida; family Ixodidae; genus Dermacentor; species Dermacentor silvarum. The sequence goes on from NC_051161.1 coordinate 85,839,596, forward strand.
CACTAAGACGTAGGGAGTTGTTTCATGACCACATGACACACATGTCATGATATTCATGTCATGACCTATCGTTTATGTTCGTCTACACTCTTGTAATAGAATGCCAATTTTGTTAAATACCAAGTTAACGATAAGACCATGAGAGCGCCAAGACGTAGGCTGCTAAATATATAGATAGATACCGTCAGAGTGGCAAAAAAATCACAGCATATCCACGGGGTGAATGATGATGAGTGGGCGAAGCTCCGGAGGGAATCATCGGATCTCCCGCTTAAGGGGACGCTAGCACAAACGCGTTAGAAACGTGCAGTACTCTCTAGTAAGGGGGAGCGGCCACAGCGTCTTACGCAGCCATTTACACATGCCGGAACGTGCACCGCGTTTGCCGACGCCATCACATGACTGCTGAGAGAGTATACCCCCCGTATTCATAAACGCTCCTCGACTTGAACTTGACTTGCCACCGCCTTGGGCAGCGCGTTCGAAACGCGTTGAAGGTAAGGCGGAGAGGCCACAGCGTCTTACACCAGCTTCTTACACGGGCCGTAACGCGCTAGCACAAACGCGTTAGAAACGCGCTAGAAACGCGGCCTTTCGTTAATGTTGGGTATTTATTGCCATCGTGGTGCGTGTGTCTATGTGCGCTTCGTGGCGTAGTGGGCTAACGCCGCGCGCTCGGAAGCGAGGGGTCCCTGGTTCGATTCCGCGCTACGGACACAACTTCGGATTTCTTTTTCTCATTTTTCTCAGACTGGTTACACACTGCTACTACGACGACGGGGACGGAACGGGTGCCGCTATAAGGAGCTTCGCTCCTAATATTTGCCATGAAATGCTTCGGATTTTATAGTGGCCTTGGTCATCGCTTCTTATGAACATATTCGTTTGCGATATCCTGTATTGAAATTGAAGGAATGGGTTAGATATGAGGCGCTCACCTCGGGTGCGGCGGTTCTCTATCTTTCCGACGAACACACACGCACACTCTCTGAATCCATGTTTTAACAGCGGAGCTGTTTAAGCCGACCTTTAGTCCGTGTGTCGTGTACAGACAATGTGGGCCGATTCTGGCGGTAGTTTAGAAAGGGTCCTAGCGCTATGGCACCCCTGTGAACTAGAAAAGCTACGCCTGCCTAAGTCTAGTTAAGTATGTTTGGGACTACTTAAGCTTAGTCTGTCATCGATAGCCAATTGATAGCCAATGAATAGCTAATTCGATTATCGATCAATAATCAATAAATTCCGGGAAATGCTGGGGATGACTTGGTAGTGCTTAGTCTAGCCCAAATACGCGGCCTATACCTTGCCATAGCCAATCGATAGCCAATCAATAGCTAATCTATAACTAATCAATAATCGAAAAATTCCTGGAAATGCTGGGGATGACTTGATAGTGCTTAGCCTTGCCCAAAAGCCAGGACTAGCTAGGTGCCCATCAGCTCTGCTGTCTCTTGAGCATTGCGACTCGAGAAGCCTCCTTATATGTTTAGGCATTCGTCGGGCATCCACCGTTTCCCAAGTTATTGCTGAGTCTCGCCAGCCCTCTTTTAAGGCACTGATTTTTTGAGGATGCTTGCCGTCACTATTTTCGTATAACCACTCCAAGTACCAACCATCTCCTTTGCCAAGCGCTTAACAGCCGAGATGGGTCGAAGGTGCACTAAATTATAGAACAATACAGAAACCTCCTACCCAGGGGCGTAGCCAGGGGGGGGGGGGGGTTGGGGGGTTCAACCCCCACCCCTGGCTCTTACCCACCCTTTGTTCTCGTCGCTTCGCGCTGACATAATTCATGAAACCGGTGCTACTATCACAATTTTATTCCTGGACGCTTCCGTTTTGGTTGGTAATTTACAGCCAATCATGTCTGCATATGGAAAAAACTGTCACGGTGTTCGTCAAGGCTTTGAAACTCTGTGAAGTTTTGGGCGAGAATGTGGTGGCCCCATTCTGAAGCAACGAATGCGGCAGCCGCATTTTAGATGATGGCGAAAACGCTCGAGGCCCGTTTACTTAGATTTAGGTGCACGTTAAAGACCCCAGGAGGTCGAAATCTCCAGTATACATTTCCGCCGCTTCCCTTCAGGTGCCGGTTAGGCCGCGCTCGCGCAGGATCTTATAGGCTACGTTCACACTTGGTCTCGAAGCTGTCGAAAGCGGCAAAATCTTGCAAAAATCCGCCCGCCTAGGCGGCAAAACAGACAGAAAAACAGGCTGCGAGCCAAATCGGTCGCGGGCCGATTTTTTCGCCATGGCGAAGCGGAAACGCGGCGGAAAGTCGTTCTGCTTCACTGGAAGCTACACTAGCATGTAAACAACCGGTCGTAAAATTGAACATGGCACCAAAAGTGTAGGCTGTAATGCTGATTGACGCGATCAAGAACCAGCCCTTGCTCTACGACAAGAGTGGCACTAAAACGTACTGTCAGCAATACTCGCGATAGTATTCAACGTCGCGCGACCGGAGGTGCGGCAACGAAGCCTTGGCGTGACCCAACTTCTCGCGCTTTTGCAAAGCCAGGCGAACCCACCACCGCCGTTTCCGAGGTGTCCGCGTCTTCCGTTTATTGATTGTCCATTTCTAGAAAACAAGTAGGTAGAAGTATAAAAGCCATTTCTTCTTTCACTTCCATGGCAGACACTAGTTAGGCAGATTCCTCGTTGGCGCTCCATAATTCTCCTCGCACGTGCACGGTATGTTGCAGAAGTCGCGGGGTGCTTTTCTCGTCGCGACGATAGATTGGGAGCGTAGGTCTCACGTAGGACGCGCAGGCTTTGGCGAGCCCCAACACAAGGGCCAGCCCGGGTTTTAGCTGTGGTGTTCCCGTTGCCCCTTTGGTGTCCTGGAGGCGCCGACAATGCGAAAATGAAATGTTGTTACAACTTGTAAATAAAAGCTATTAAAGAAATGTTATCACGACTAGGCACCAACCTGTTACTCAGCGCTACCGCGCCCGTGTGAAGAGAATTACGGAACGCCAACGAGGAATTTAACGAAGGTCGCAGATGACACGCGAAGTTGCGTAAAATGATCGCTTTTGATGACGGTACGTGGGTCAAAGAATGAACGTACCGCTCGAAATAATGCGATAATGAGCGCCACCACGCCGACAAACGTGCGCAGACTAGATGGGTCTGTACGAAAACGGCAGCGGCGGCCGCGGCGGTAGCAAAACAAATGTGAACAACTTGGACAGGCGCGGAAAAAATTTTCCGGCCACTTTGGCCTTTCCGCCCGCTTGCCGCTTCCCAAGTGCGAACGTAGGATTAGTCTGCGCGAGAAACGTCTCTTGTTTGCGATTGCGCCCCTACGGAAGGCTGGTAATTACTGTTGTGTTGTTGAATCCCAAACCAGCAATTATGGAAGGCTGGTAGTTGCTGTTGTGTTGTGGAATCCCAAACCAGCAATGTACACACGAAGGGGTTGATAACAGCAGTGAAATTCCACCGACTCGCAACAGAATGCACGAAACACAAAGCCGTCAAGCATGAATTACTGCTGTGCGCAGTAGAGCGTAAGTAAACTCTTGTTGCAGGCGCTGACAGTTCTCGTCGGAGTTCACGCGTCCTGAGAAATTGATTATGTGCACTATGCACTGAACAAGACCAAAGTTCATTCCTGCATCACTAGTACACCAATCAGTCGAGATTCTGTGAGGTACAAGGCCGCTTCCTGTTTGCACCGGCGTAAGTGAAGTAGAAATGAGTTGCACGCGCTACTTAAAATGCGTACACATGCCATATCTATGCTGTGTGGTGAAATATTCTGTACAATTCTGAATCTGTTGACGTAAAGGCAAATGACGACTGCACGCTCGCACACAGCAGAAGACGCAGCGGCCCATGCACTTGCCGCAGGAAATGCAACCCTCTCGTATGAGGGAGGAGGGCGACGAAAGCTTCGAAAAAAAAAAAGCATTACGTGTTCTTGCGCGTAGTTAAGTTTTCTAGCACAAAGACGCAGCGAACAAGCTATTGCTATGGGAGTAGGTATAGCCTGGTCACACGTGCATTTTCACGCGTATAGCCGTCCTTGACTTGTTAAACGCACTTCGCCCCGACGAGGACGACGCCATCTACGCTTAACGGAAATTAACAATTAATGATGGCTTCTCCGATAACACGGGTCGTCTCAATGGTGCGTTTTCGAAGACTGGTCCATTCAGTGGCGCGATGAGAGACCGTTGCTCCAAACACCCACTGTACCTGTCCTACTTACTGTATTTACTGAGCTTACTTTACTTTTTACTTAATTGCCTCACAAGCACACGAACACGCGAGGGGGGGGTCTCATGTCTTCGATATACATGTACCGAGTCTGCTTAAACTACCAATATCTATTATCGATCACGTGACGCAGAGGAAAGCGGAAGCTTGCCCACGCCCTCCCCCCCCCGGTCGGGCCGGTGAACCCCCCCCCCCCCCCGAAAAAAATTTCTGGCTACGCCCCTGCTCCTACCGGTACAGCAGTATTGGAAAGTAGGCGTCTCGCGCCCTCCCGTCTCTTCTTCACATTCCTAATATTTACCCTGCAATACTAGGAACGACGTATAAATCTAAGCTGCCGGCAATAGAATCGAAGTATCGAACATTGTGAAGCATTTACACTGAGCACCAAGACCGCATACAACTATAAACAAACGGATCGTCCATTCATTGAAGTTCTCCAGCAGCGTTCTCCATTTCAGTTTAGAGTTAACAAGCAGCCTACAAAGAATCTTGCAGTACTCCATCAACCACCCCCAAACTTTATGCAAAGTCTCTCTGCAAATAAATGTAAATGCTCGCATGGACAACCAGGACAATAGATAGATAGTTTTAGGCGATTCTCAAGCATCACTACAATGCACAAAAAATATAAGCTTATACTTATGCGAAAAAGGAACAACATCATATAGTACTCCAGTGGGTACCTAGTCATTGTGTAATTGCAGGGAATGACGCCGTAGATGCCTTAGCACGCGATGCTCACAAGAAAAATTGAAATTTCACTTTTCCTTTGTCAAAAATGGATGCCCGTTACGCTGTTAACAAACTCCACGCCACAATTACGAGAGAGACTTGGTTTATATGGCGCACAATGTCCAACACTATTCAGGGTAGAGAGACTTGGTTTATATGGCGCACAATGTCCAACACTATTCAGGGTAGATCCACTTATGAAGTTCGCCATACCGATCAAGGTCAACCGCATTTTAGAAACTATAATACATTGATTACGACTCATCACAGCCTAGGCGAAGTGCTTCTTATACACTATCGGAAAAGTGGGAAGCTCGATTTCTTCCTGTTAAGAACCTGATAAAGATATGGTCATCTCTTGAGCTAGCGCGCGCCCCAAAGGACACAAATAAAGTTCTTCATCCATCCATCCATCTTCTCTTGAACTGTAACAAATACTCAAACTGCTGTCAAAAGTTATCAAGAAAATTACATATTCTTGATAGAAGACAGCTGTCGTTGGAGAAACATTTGGCTACATGGCCAACAGAAACATCCCAAATATAGGGCAGTACACGTGCATTTGCGGAGTGCCTTGTTGACCCGAGAATCGCGAAAAATTATTTGAGAGTTAAGAGAGTTTGGAACAGGCCGGATTTATTAAGAGGCTTATATACGAGCGTTAATTCAGATATGTGCATCGACGTTCACCAGACTTTTGGCATAATAGATGCCAGATGTGTGACCTTGTAGGTGCATTGTTTATTGTATGTTCTAATATTGTGGTGTATGGCATATTCTCGTGATGTCCATGATTTTCTTTGTTTCAATCACAAATAGTATTGCACTAATGTTCTAGCTCATGAGCTTGGATTCTGAACTAACAGTTTTCGTGTTACGACTTGTGAACTAATCGCGGGAACTCCTTTTTGAGTGCTTTTGCGTTGCAATGGCGCTGCTATTCCTAGATTCTTCATCTTCTTAATACATGCTATAGCAAAGGAGTATCCGGCGCCTCAACGAGGCACAAATATCGTTTTATATATATTTCATAATAGCAACAACAATTATAATAATAAAAAGAGCCTCACAGTACCATTATGAAAAAGGAAGTAGCTCTATCTGCACTCGCTCTTGACGTTCTCAAAGAGCGCATGCGTTGGTCTTGCGTTCAGGGGCGTATGATCAAGGTTTCGCTGACATTACGCCTGACAAAAGCACGTTCTGACCATGCCTGGTAAATAACACATTTTTTTTTCACTAAAACGGTTACTACAGTTTATTATCATGAAATAATCGATTTATCGTTACGGTGGTGAGGTTTAGTGCATAGTTATATCTCATCACTATCGGCCCTATCAAGAATTGGCTTACTACCGTGTTTTATTTTGATATGAAAATCAAGTATGCTGTCGTAATGTTGTCGTACAAGACGTATATTTTAAACTATTCTTTTATAAAAAAAACATCTTCCCTTCGGCGTAAAGCTAGAGCTGCATAAGATGGTATAAACTCAAGATGGTTGTATGGTCGTGCCTGTTGACGAACCGCCAAAATATTTCTAGAGTTCTGCTCTTCGCGAATTAATATTTACAGAACTGCGTTTATCATCACTTATCACTGTATCAGTGATGGGGGAATCACTAAAGATTAACTTAAGGGCCTTCTTTAACTCTACCTTATCCTAGAAAGCGTAGTATTTCAGCGCGCGCTTGATCAAATAAATATACTAGTCATGACTGTGTTCATAACTTGAGTTACTTGGCGGTTACCGGCCCTGCGAATTTAGTGGCTAACACGAACACCAACACCAGTAGTGTGCATTGTATGTGCCGTTGCACTCACTGTTTGTATTGAACGTTAATTTATTTCGCTTTTTTAGTTTCCTTGGCCACCTTTTTTTTTCGAAAATTTGATGATGGATCTGTGCTCTTAACACTGTCAATGAAGCAAGACAATGATGCTTTGTGAGCGACATCTGCCAATATTCCTTAGCAAAATTTCGGCATTCTCCGAAACTAAAGCGCATCAAATAATCCCTAAACTAATTTCATTAAAGCTTTCCCGGGAAGTCATATTCACATATAGTTATCTTCGACTAAAATGAATGAGAGCTGTCTTGTTTTCTGAGTGCCGTAAAAAACTAGAAAAAAAATATTATTAGATCTTTCCTGTAAAAAGTTCGTCTGCTTTATTCGAATGTAATTACGTAGAGAGATTCAAGGCGGACTAATCCGTACATGGTGGCTGTGTTTTTATTTCAGCAGTGCATCATGCTTGAAATAACCAATCTTAATTAGGGGAACGAAATATTCGCCAAGTGTAGGTCGCAGAAATTTTCGCTTATAGAGCGTGAACTGCGCGGTATAAGAATGATCGATCTGCGCATACCAGAGAGCATGGAACTGCTGCCATTAATGAGTGACCGATATTCATGAGCCTAAAGATGAGCCCATATGAAGGAGCATAGTAATGAACCTAAATTTACCCACACCGTACGCGAGTCTCGGCAAGGAAGAACGAGGATGCACACTCAAGCCGTCGCGGAGTAAAGAGAAAAGCCGTTAATACGCTTACACCATCAACCTTGCAAATCCGCACGGAGAGTCTGCGAGCCGTTCGATCCTAAACGAGGGTGTCACAAAATTGCGAAACGACAGTCGAGCCGCGCAAGAGTGGCTTTGCGCAAACTTATAATTTCGAGTGTGTGTGTTCGTGTGTGTGTTTTAACGATAGAGGCATATTCCTTGCGTCTGTAGGTCCCAACAAAAGGGGCATAAATTCCGGGCAATGTAGGCCGAGTACATCAGGAAACACAACGAGTATAAGTGAAGCAAGGAAGCCGTAAAAGTGCCGCATTAGCAGCTCTTCGTCACCGCGATTTCCTGCTGCCTCAAAAGCAAATTAACCAAAGAATCCGCTCAATACATTGCGTCGTTCTATTAAGAGACTGGCGCACTTTTAAGATACCTGTGAGCCTACGTAGTACGGTGAGTTATTATGTAGTATTTTTTTTTAGGCAGAACAAAGGGTGCGCCTACTCGCACTATTTTGTCGGTCACCATGGTTAATACAAGCCCGTTTCCTGCCAATAACATTCGGCGCAGATGGAAATTTCACACACACACACACACACACACACACACACACACACACACACACACACACACACACACACACACACACACACATATATATATATATATATATATATATATATATATATATATATATATATATATATATACACGAATAGTAGCAGAGACACCGACTACCCCAGCAGCAGACAGCAGCCAGTAGCAGAAGCAGCAGCCGCCACGCCAAACCCGGGATGTTAGGCAAAGAAAAGGCCACTTTAATCCAGCTGAGATTGGCCAGTGGGCATGATCGATCATAAGGAAAACGAAAGGCAGCCAATCACATTAAGGTTTACAAAATGCAGATTCAATTGGAACTCATGATAAATTCAACGCGCTCGGGCTTGTCGGGCTTGTCGGGCTGCTGTCGGAAGCCGACGACACAACGACACAGTCCATCGTCGAGTTCATCGTGACCAAGCCGATGCAGCGTTGAGGAAAGGGCGGTGTCGGTTGCATAGCACCACAAGAACGTCTACGTTACACTCGGTAGTTCTTGTGACTTTGGGAACGTTGGTCCAGCTTGGTCGTCAAGTCACTCTTGCATTTGCTCGCGGAGGAATGGAAGGCGTCCTTGACACGCTATTTAGTGATTGCTCCAAAAGAATGCTCGATAGGTGGAGCAAGTTTCTTGCATCATCGAAATGTCCAACGCCTTTTGCACTAAGCCATGTAGTGCGCTGCTTACTCGTCTTCTGTCAAAACCTGCGCAGCTACTCAACAAATAAGTACTTAGTGGTAAGGTCGGAAGCGGAGGTATCGAAATGGAGCAGGTAGGTCACTGACACGATGTGCTTCGGCTTGGGCATCGGTAACACCGCACGCAACCGAATCTTTAAGTTGATATATGACAGCCTTGTGAGGGAAATTGGGAGGGGGGGGGGGGGGGGCTTTTGAATGCCCAAAGAGCCACGTCCTAATTCCACCATCGTCGTTGACATATTTTCTTTGTGGTCTGAAGCGATTTTTCTCTTCAGTGATTCCTCTGAAGCGGTCGTCTGTAGCAACGTTGGGGTTCTCATGGGGTGGCGCTACCCAGCGTGAGCGCTTATGTGTCTTGGAATTTCTTTCATGGTTATTTACTGTTTATTCTGTCATATCACTGTCGTGCTGAAACAAACTACGGTACAATCACCAGAGAAAGCTTGATATAACGTCATTTTGTGCCCGTTTGAGACTCTGAAACAAGCACACTGTCGTAAGGTACTCGTAACGTGGAACATTCTGACGGGGTTTGTTTTCGGAGTACGTCTTCTTCCAGAGTACAGCGTGTCGTTATATCCTATTCTGCAGCTGATCCTTTGAAACCGCATAACCAGGTAAACTGTGTCACACGCATCAGTTTCTCTTTAAAAACGACTATATACCAATGTAAGGAACTGACGGAGGACCAACGATTACAAAATTCAAATTTATTTCGAGCTTGAACGAAAGTTCAGTAGGTAGTGAGAGAAAGAGAGAGATAGAGACGCAATAAAGGACCCAAACAATGATGTTAACGATAACGGAAAATCCGGTTTGCTACACTACACTGGGGATGGCGGAATGGGGAGTACAAAGATAAGAAAGTAGAGAGAGACAGAGAGCACCGACACGTGTGTTCAAGATTGTACAGTTCAGGGTCTATGTATACCATTGATGGTTTCAGTGCATTAAATAATGTAAAATACAACTCTATGTTTGAAGAGTGCTCCTTCTATCACCCTCACCTCTTTTCTAGCATAAAGATGCAGTGCAAGTTTAACATTTTTCTACGATTTCTATTTTGTCTTATTCGCCAAGGCATTCATTCTCGCTTCGAGCGTGAACGAGTGCTACCTCGTGTCTAGCGAACACGAAAGCGATCTCTCGCATGAACACACTGCCCTGGCCCAGAAGGTTAGGGCAATGAAACAAAACAACAGTACAATGTTCGAAAGCTCTGAACGCTTGTAAAACTTTTGCGAACCTACCGCCTCCTTTATTTCTGAAACGGCGGCAGTAATAAGAAGAGAACGACGGGCGTCGTACTGTTGCTCTCAGCAGTGTTTTCCCTTTCGTTCTTCGGCTATAGGATCTCCACACGCTCTCCTGGTGGCGACCGCAGCACGACCGGCCTGCAGACACCGCGGGAGCGGGAGGCCTGCCGTCCCCGCCCTCCTCGTCTCCGGCTTCCGGGTCGGCGTCGGTTGCGACAGCTGGCGTGTATGGATTTCGCCTCCTGGACCCGGACCAACCGGCCGTGCACGATGTGATCCGGGACTGGAATTTCGGAGAGCTGCTCTTCGGACGACGCGTCGAGCGCGCCACACTGAAGGTGCCTATAGCACGTGGCACGCCTCCTTTCGCGTTGTTGCACTCGCGCTTGCTCACTTTTATTGCGTACACGTGCCTCAGTGCCACGCGACTCCGAGCGACCGTGTGGCAACGATTCTTTTCGAAGCGTGCTTTCGCAGGGAAAAAAAAAACGGAAGTGACTGTTTTCAGGTTGATCCTCTAACGCCTTATCCTCTATTTTTTCATCACATAAGCGAGGGGCACTTGTTGATGTTGAGGAAATAACGTCGGGATATTTTGTTTTCTCAAGTCCGAACAGACCTCATGACGGGATTTGATCCCCTCGCACGCTTTCACTCCCGCATACAGCATAGGGCGCGCAGCGATGCTGTTATCGCCCTTGGACTTAATACGGAACCTCACGTAGACGGCAGAAATTCGCCTGGAGTGACCATATAATTGCTATCGCAATAAAATTATTTGAATAGTCTAGAAAGGTTAGCTGCATGATGACCCGCTACACAACAGCCGCTCTTCATGGTTTAAAATGTCAGGTGTATAGGACACGGACACAAGAAAATCGAAAAGTGGAACACAATGTACTATTTTCTTGTGTCCAGGTGATCGATAACCAATCATTCAAGCTATAAATCCTATAGCGAAGACGATGCTATATTTCTCTTCGCGACAGTGCTTACCAACTCGCTCAGCTTCATGCCCTTCTCAGCTCGATTTCGTGTAAAACGCTCAATATTTTGTCATGCTCCTCCATAGATCTTCTGCAGATGCCCCTGTATAAATTCAACATGGCAGAGTTCGTTGGTAGAAAGTACAAAATACGCGGGTGTTCGTGGGTCTCTTTTGCTTTTGCAGACTGAGAACGCGCTGATATACGACGCCCTGTCGTTGCTGGCGCGCTCTTTCCACGACCTGGACCGTTCTCAGAGCATCGACACACATCGGCTCTCCTGCTGGGACCCGGACGCCCAAGGGCCCTGGCCTCATGGCCGCGCATTGGTCAGCTACATGAAGATGGTGCGTGCTATTTCCTCTGATGGATGCAGAGGGCACGTGATAAGTTGCTATTTAAGAAGGTCGTAAAGTATATCGTGATAACTCTTATTGCATGGTTCATTCTTGTTGCGCATAATAAAAGGCTAACTATCATTGCGACAGCTTCTACTTTTGGCCGAAAGGGGTATACTCCAAGTAAGCCTATTTTTTATCCTTGCTTGCTACTCTGTTTCTTTAGACTGGAGCAATTCATCCACGCAGACTTATGACAAGGAACGGTGCCTAGTCAAAAAAAGAAGAAACACCTGTCAGTTACGCTGACACCGGTCAGCCGCTAGCTCTGCACGTACCTATAATGCAGAGCGATAATTGACACCTGGCTACGTTTACAATAACCCAACTGAAGCGGGTCGAGTCAGATGTTTGGTTCAGACAGCGCGACTCAACAGCGTTTGCAGGAACTCGTACCTAACTTTCTTCACTCAATGATGATCAAGTGAAAAAAGGGCCCACCGGAAAGCTGGCTATCTCAATTAACTCCAGCGACTAGGAAGAATATGGGAAAAAATATAACGAGAAAAGGCAAAACAAAAGCCAACAACAGTAAGGAAGAATGGTAGGGGAATAAACATATATAGTATCACACAACTCTAGATTGCCGCAACAGCCTCCGTCGTGGCCACCGAAGCTACAACGGGTATGGTTAGCCGTTGCGGGGGCGGCAAACGACTGACCCGAGCTGTCCGCGTTTGCATGTTTGCTTCAAATGGTTGGGGGTCGTCAGCCATTCAACTCCGTGCACTTGAACTTGCTCAACCTAAACGTTCGCTCAGCAGAACCTGTCAGAGTTTACATGAGCATGACAGGCAAATGTCAACCTGATAAACAGGATTTCCCCTTTTTGAGGGATTCATGTAATTGTGCTGACTGAATGCATGCGACATGCTGCTATCGTTTTATCGGACAAGCATCGATTAACGCTGTTGCAGAGTTGCTCGGCAAGCATGTCTGAAAACAACTCGGCGATCGTAACGACCGGGAAGCTGTGTCCATATGAAAATGAGTTCGGAAAGAATAGATATTCTCTTTGGAATTTATTTAGGCTCATCATCTTTCGCATGGACTTGTTGTACGGAGTTTACAAACTTTACTATCCATCTTCACACAAAAGTTCCAAACAAAGCTATCTTGTTTGTGTATAAGTTATAAAATATTTACTGCCTGGGCCGGTTAAACGGAACCCGTATACATATTTATAAATTATATCTCTCTGCAAAAGTGAATACCAAGCAACTTTAGAGCGACGTATCTGTGGTAAGGAATGTATATACGCTTTACAGAGTGTCCAGGAAGATAGTTGCGAGAACGCATTGTAGGAATCTGTATATATATACATACATAATACAAATTGGGGCCCCCCGAGGGTGCTTCCTTTCTTCTCTTTATTACATAGCGAGGGTCTCGAATCTGGCACGTCTGATGCTTCGAGGTATCATGTGTGGGTTTATTGACCAGTTGCCTTCCCCCAAAGTTCATGTCGCCGTGACGCTTGCAGCAGCAAGGATGTGCAACATCCGCATATATATTAGTGGATATGTTTATAGCTGTCTGTGTGCCTTTGACACAACTCGCGGAACGGGATTTGTTAGCAAGCGAACAGCGTAAGCGAAGTTATTGACGTGTATACTGGGCTAAATGGAAACCGCGTATGGACAGTGTATTGAGGGACATGAGGGGATAAGCGGATGTCCGCTTTTTCGATGCAATTTCATCATGGAGTTACTGCAACAGAGGGAACGCTGACATATACACCGCTAATTAGTGAAGTTGCTGCTGTTCGAAAAAAGAAATACACACACACACACACTGCGGAGTCTTTTGGTCTACTTGATGTATATAGCCAGCTAATCATGGAATTTTTTTAGGCATGCCACAACTGCGTGTTTTATTTTTGTTGCTTGTAGGTTCAGTTCAAGGGTCTGACTGGAGATGTACACTTAAGTGACCTAGGCAGACGAAAGGACTTTGCGTTGGATGTCGTCAAGCTTCAGTCGAATGGCTTTGCGAAGGTGAGTGCAATGGTTTTCTTTGTGTGCTTCGTGAGCCTACCAGTTTCTCGGTAAATGCGATAATAATGCGAAATATCTTTACGGTATAGAACAGTCATTACAATGTTGGGAGCACCAGGCCGGGTATTGTGCACGGCAAGAGAAATATTTTTGAAGCAGTGTATCTGTCGGGGGAAAATTTTAAGTTTCCTTGGAATATTTTGACTGTAAGTTTCTGTCATTTTAATATTCACCACTCTGAGCATCCTGCGCGGTTTGTTTCTGGTCATAAATCCAATCTCCATATGGATCATTTAGGCGAGGGAACAGTTAGTTCAGTGCCTTGAAGTCAGGGTGCCAGAACCGTCACGGCTTGGGTATAGCTAACCGAACTACCTCTGGTTAACCTCCCTGCCTTTCTATTCATCCGTACTCTCCCTTGTCGGAGAAAAAAAAAGCTTTAGCTGACCTTAATGTTCCCTTTGAGTGTCTTTAATGGTGCTAGACCCTAGACCTAAGGTTAACGCGCGTCCTTCTCCAACCACACCCAGAGGAGCAACTGACGAAGTGTCCTATACGCGCCGGAGGAGCGCGCGTTTGGACACGTACAATGAATGACTCATGCCCCCTTAAGCATTGACTCATACCCACGTAAACGCGGCCTCACCATTACGACGACAGAAGAGAATTGAAATTCTACTGCTGGATCGATGAGCGGCAACGGAACCAGCTGGGGAAGAAGACGACGACGTACGCGTGATCAGTGGCACTAGCGCTTTCGGGCGGTGGCACCTAGGGACGCCAACGAGCCAGCTGTGGAAGACGACGACAGTCGAGCCATTGGTGATGATGATAGTTAATGATGAGAAAGACCTGACAGTTAATTGGCCCTTTCCTTAACTAAACGTATGCTACTATTTCATATCCATCCTATACAACTCCTAACTTGAACCATTACCGCCTTATAGATGGGTTTATATAATTCTTACGGTTTCGGAGGCAACTAATATTCCGGTTGTCTGAAGCCGGCTTTCGGTGTGCTTCTTGAGAAACATTGTCGAGAGATACTAGCGCCATAAAATGATACGTATATTCGTAGCACTTCGTATCACTTACCAACACCTCGTGCCAAACTACACTTAATTTGAGGTGGAGAACTGGAGAACACGGTAGTAACGAATCGAAATGATAGGTGCGCAGCGTTACCTTAACATTATTTTTTGTTCTCTTTTTTTTACAAATGCTTTACGTCTGCCTTTTCAAGACGTCATTTTATACTCATGCGAAGGAACGCAAACGTGAAGCTTTAAGAAAAAGAGGGATAAAGGTTCGTGGACAACTCGATGTGCAGATTTCCTAATGAATGTCCACTTCCAGCATCGCTAGGAACCGTAGCCTGATCATCCGCACTGAGGAGCAGGCTTCTTTGTTTCTATAATTTCAGAGAAAGAAGTGAAAAGACAGCAAAGAACTTTGTATTCACGCTACTCGAGGGGGAGAGAGGGGGGGGGGGGTTTATCGCTTACTCGCAACAAAACATTTGTAACTGAGAAAGAAAGAGAAAAGGGAAAGACAGAACACAGAGACGTTAAACAGAAAAGCACCTCTGGCCGAATTCGCAAAGCTTTTCGTTCGAAAGGGTTTGTCATTGGCGGGTCACCTTCTCCAAAAATATGTCCAGCATCAGGATTGGCTGGAATTCTCTTACGATGAATTCTAGTGTAAGACATTTTTGTGAGTACGGACCCCGGTTGGCGTCCTACGCTCGTAGAGGGAAACAAGGTATACTGGCGAACAACTTTCTGTGGCAGTGAAGTGAAAGCCACAGGGGTGTAGCTTCTGTACGTGTGTCACTGCGCCAAGTATTCCGGCGGTTTTTGACAGCGTTTCGTTTTCTTAAAAGAGACAGTGAGTCAGCGTACCTTCTACGGGCGATGGTTTCGCAGTTAGCAAGATGCGAAAGACAATGGAGCCTTAAAATATTGCCGAATTTAACACTTAGTCTTATTTTCCGGTTGTAAATAAGTTGTTAATGTTTTCTCTTGGCCTGCCTAAACTAACGTGGATGACGAAGTGGAACTTTTTTTGAGGAAGCACAGTTGTGCGTGCTCTCTTTCTGTAGCTTCCCTTTCAATGCCGCATACATTTGTCCGCTTGAGTTCAGTAGAAGGAAGGAAGAGTGACACTCTAATGGGCAGCATTTGGTGTAACGAATATGCTGACTTTAATGTTCGAAAGATGTACGGAAGTTGATATCACTCGCGATTAAAAAAGTCTCGTTTGGTACCGCCCATGCAAGTTGCTTACGCTTTGTCGGAAATCAGTGCCAGCTGTCAACATTTTCTTAGACAGCTTCAGTGTAGCGTTGCAAATGTCAGCCCGCCATCCGTGTATGCACTTCTACACCTGAGTGCACCTGAGACCGGCCACCTACCTCTCCCTGTATCTCCTACTTCCCCTTACCCCAGTGAGGAGTAGCAGGCTAGAGACACGCTCTCCAGGCCGACCTCCCTCCCTTCTCTTCATTAAAATTTACTCCTCCTCCTCTACACCTGAGGTCTTGGGACGCATTGCATATGGTCCTGATGATCCTCAGAGTTGCTTTATTTCGGAGGCCTTTGGAGCCACCTTATTGGTAACCCAAAACCGTTGGTGACAAGGAAGATGTCTATTCAAAACTTCAGTGGGGGCGAAATGCAAGAACGCTTGTCTACTGATATTTAAGTGCACGTTCCAAAAGCCTAGGTGGTAAAAATTAAGCCACAGTCGCCCACTACGGTGTTCCTCATAATCAGATTGAAATTGTAGTGGGTAAACCCCTTAATTTATTTTTATTTATACTCTTGTAAGGCCAAGTGAGGCAAGAGAATGTGAAAACAGAATTTGTTAACCTACTTTGTTACTCTTTCTGTTTTCATAGGACACGATGGCACTCTAGAAAAAACAAGCTTAGTTTGAAACTAGCTCCTCGGGTCTTTCTCTATTGTTCAACCGTTTATTCCATGCAATCAGAGCTCTCTGCGCTGAGTCCAGAATTGAGAAGTTTTCAGTGATCCGGACGTCTGACCATTGTGTTCTCGGTATGCAAATTTTACAACAGCTATATAGCACATAGAAAAGTTTCGCATGCCCTGCACATAATCACGCTATTGGCTCAGATATTGCTGTTGTGGATTCGGGATTGACTTACTACAATACCGTTTTTTTTTGTTTCCTCTTCGGATGATTAAATAGAGTTGGATTCACCGCTCACACTTTGATTTCGTAAGCCAGATCGGGTGTGCCTTGAACTTGGCAGCTATTGTACGTGAGACTTCGGGGCACCGTTGTTTTATGATGCTCGTGCGTCGGTCATCGCAGTAAAAACCATCCGTCTCAGCAAACTTTAGTAAACTATCGGTTTTTATAGCCCGTTTATCCTAGCCGGCCAAAGTGAGTTAATAAAAAAAATTGTTATCCCCCACGTGTAACGTAGGGAGGGCATGCCTCGTAATCAGAATGGGTTTTGGCACGTAAGATCCCAGAAAGAAGAATAACTCAGTCACTTTCTCTAATGAGAGTCCTATCCACTCACTACCGAATTCTTCTCGATTGCGGTATTGTTTTCTTCGGTCGTTAAGTCAGCTAGGTGTACGTGCAACAAAGGTCGTTTAGTGTAATGCTCGGTAAGGCTTGATAAACTTGCGTCTTCATCGCCGGCGACTGTCTATTCTTGCAACGTACCCTCTTGGCGCAATGCCCTCATATCGGGGTCCTTTGTGAAATTACTCTCTGGGGGCAATCTTTGTATTGCCCAATAGGCATCACTCGATGAAGCAAGAACCATCGTGGCTCGATGGCCGGATTTCTCTTATTGAAAGAGCACATTGGAAATATATTGCGAGACAAGATAGTGCATTAAAGAAGCTTGGCGGCGCTTTAGAATTTCAGAGCCCGACACTGGCGCTTGCTTGCCATGAACCTTCATTGTTCGGCAGTATCTTCGACAAGCAAGCTGACAATATTAAAGGAGAAAAAAAAATTCCGCGGCACCAATTTACGTTGATGTCAACGTTAATTCGATTAGTATTCAAGAAATGTAGTTACACCCCCTATTGTGTTGAAGACACTTTTATTTAGAATCTGTGGTGATAATTCAGTGATTTCCATTGCTTCGGCTATACGTGCGACGTATACTCTCTCCGTGATTGGCCAACTGTGCTATGGCACTCGCTGGCTAGGGTCGGCCATGACACTGACGGCATCACGACGACTGTACGAGAATGACGTGGTGACGACAAATCGGATAGCGCTGCATCCGATTTTCAACAAGCCATGAATCAAGCGGGATATGAAATAGCATATCTCACTGTGAAGGCAGTCAGATATGGTACTTCGGTTTACGGTTCTGGTATACCCAAACGAAAGTAGATTGAGTGGATAAACTATTACATAGAACATCTGCGAGAATACTGTACGGTAGTGCTTACGATTGCTCACAAAATAACGCAAAAAATAATATGGCAACTGTTGAATCCTTTTCGGGTCTGTCTGCACAAGTGATCATTCATGGAAATGTTTTCTCGAATCGCCGGAAAACAATACAGCGCAAACCTAAACCGCTAAGAAAGACATACCTTTACAAGTTACCGCGTATATATGCGAATCATGGTTAAAACGTGTCGAGAATATTACGCTTCTATTTATTTGAACCAGTTGCCCGAGGAAATAATTGGGCAACGTTCCCAAAAGAAATCTAAACAACAAATTAAAGCGTGGTTGCTTTATCGTTCAAATATTTCTTAGGGTATCGTACATTATATTTTACTCTTGCCTTGGAGAGAATTAAAAGTTTGTCTTCTTTATACCTATTTATTTTTCAATTTTTTTACCAGTATCCCGAAGAAATAAGGGGGCAGCGTTCAAGTAAATAAATAAATGAAGATTTTATTTTTTTACTAAGCAGTAAAATACTTATGTAAAGTGTTCTTTTGAAGCTGCTGCTGTATCTATAATATATATTATCATCCGGTCATCTAAGTAATGAGCTAGCACTTCATGTCTGCCGTTAACCGCCCACAAGCGGCTTGCGCTTGTGCATGTACGAAATGTGTAATCTGCTGGAAGCTGCAGAATTAGAACTGCATGTATGTGTGCGTGTGTGTGTGTGTGTGTGTGTGTGTGTGTGTGTGTGTGTGTGTGTGTGTGTGTGTGTGTGTGTGTGTGTGTGTGTGTGTGTGTGTGTGTGTGTGTGTGTGTGTGTGTGTGTGTGTGTGTGTGTGTGTGTAGATGTATCACGCAGCTGAAATGACGACGATGTATGGACTTCGACGGCATCACGATGAAGTAGATGACAAATGCATGACGACGAGGCAATGATGAAGGCAGCATTACTATGGCGGCACAATCACGAATAAATGAGAACATGATTAAGCTATAATTGCGAAAAAGAAATGACGTATCTGGAATGGCCAAGTGATATGACGACGGGGACATAGCGGCAATGAGAGGACGTTTCTAAAATGATGTTTAAAATGATGACGGACGGACGGACGGCCATCTATCATCTACCTATCCTGTAATAGATAGGTAAATTTAGATAGATAGAATGGGCATTTCTCGGACGCACTTCATTCACTGAGGAGGTCTACTTCGTTAACAGAGTGTCGTTCTTAGTGTTTCACATGAACACTGAAGAAGTAAGAGAGGCCTATTAATTTTTCTTTTATATTTCTGCCCTAGTTTCCGGCAATGCACAAACAACTTGCGGAGACGCCTACAATTTCGGAGAAAAGCAAATGGTAGCAAACTTGCGCTTGATGGACACGTCGCTGGCAACAGCAATTAATTCTGCATTGTTTCTACAGTAGACGAACTAATCTGAGAGGAGGAGGGAAAACTTTATTTTCGTCAGATGCAGAGTTATTTAAATTACTGGGTTTCTTCTGCTAGGCGGCATGAGGTGGCCGTAAGCCCTTCACTTTCGGCGACCTCCAAAGCCCAGTTGACGGTCCGGAGCTGGACCACGGGATCTGACTTCAACGATTTGCAGCAGACGCATGTTTCTCTGCTCACACCTCCACCTCCCCAAGAACTTAGTGATGATGATCATTCCTTGTATAATGGCAAAACCCAGGATGTTGAACCGAGACTGAAGCGAAAGCCGCAACTGAAAGAAAAAAACTAAAACAAAACATTAATTTGGCGCGAAGCGGAACTGAACCGGAACGCAACGATTTTTACGCGATAGCGTTCAGGGCCCCGTGTCGCAGAAAATCCCACGTCGGCATTGGCGCCCGCGGCCGAGAAACTCATCCCCAACCACGTTTAGGTATGCCACACCATTATATCAATAATGTTGCTCATACCTTGTCTTGCATTCTTGGCAAAGCTATTCCTCGGAATATTGAGAACGACAATCCACAAACAAATGTAATGAAACAAAACACCCACATCGCATGCCTTTTATGTTAAATCTTCTCAGACTGAAATATTAAAAGTGCGAAACAAATACGGAAACCTGAAATTGCTGTAATTTCTTTGGCGCGGTTGTGCACCCGGGATCGGCCCACGCAAGAGGCCGCGTTTCCACCAGAAAGCTCGCCTACGTGCATAGCGTTCGCCGCCAGTGTTTGCCAGTAGCCATTACGGTTGCATAAGCTGCAGTCGTCGGGAACCATGAGTAGCAGTCAGGGATCTTTGAATTCTATCGCGTTACACTCTTATTACACTCGAAAAGTAAAAATAACGGTTGTCGTTTCACACTGGCCATATTTTCTGGAGCTCTTCACCCACGCCTTACCTACCCGTGTAGCTCAGCAATGTTACCGAAGTAGCACTATGTTACGATTAAATATGTTAATAAGAAGTGTGTGCATACACACTTCTGATTTTACAAGTAGCAGCACCAATATTTACGTTTGTTCGGCGTGTTAGTAAACTGACTTAGATAGCATGTTTAGCGCCAGTGTTGAAGGAAACGAAGTGAGACGACACTACATTGCGCTAACTTCAACAACTTTATTTTCAGGAAACAGCACCAATAGTACGATTTTCAACGTATCGCACCAGGTGGCAGACGTGCTAGTAATAAATCGTAAATGTTGGAAATTTGTAACCGTCAAATAGCTTTTCGTTAGTCGGAGACCTATATATTAGCATTGAAATAAAGAAACGCTTCCCAGTTGAGCGCTGTCTTTTAATCGCAAAACTTGAAGTTAGTGCAATAGAAATGAAATAATGTTTCTGACATAAGCTTCCGCAATGTGATTAATAAATGGAAGCTTTTGTTGCCTGCTATCTCCGGTTCTTGCAACTGTTCTATCGTATAATAGAAGGGTATGACCTGCTATCTTGGTGGTGACGCTCAGGGGGAAATGGTAGAGAGGAGGGGAACCAGCATAGCGCAGTGCTAAACTTACACAGACAAATACGTCTCGCAGAAGGATCGTTACGCTAGTCAAGAATCGCCTTTCCTCTATGTGGCTCCTCTCTTCCCCTCTTTCATTGCCGATTAGATGCGGGGCGAAGAGCTGCATGTAGACTGTTTATTATATTGCATTGCTGCTGGGCAAAGGCTATGCACTTGCTATAGAAAATGGAAGACGTCGGCACGCTTTCCGCTGCTTGCACTTTCAAAATGAGATGTGTAGACGTGTAGGGTGCGCTTGGACAAGATGTCTTGCCTTTGGAAAAGAGTACCAGCCTCACAGGTGTACGAGCCGTGCGCGCCCTTACTGTTGTTAAGCAAGCTTTGACCGCTCGTCGGTGTTCCTGCCGCATAGGGTCCGAGGGGTAAATTCACGAAGGGTTTCGTTCGTCAGTGCTCTTTGCCATTGGCTGGCCGCCTCGGTTATTAATGTGTCCAGCACCGGGATTGGCTGAAAGTACCTCTTAAGGACAATTCTAGCGTAAGAACTTTCTGCGAATACGGATCCCGGGCACGTATTCACAAACCACTCTGTTGTCGCCAATTAAAACGGGCAGCTGAGATCAAACGTGCTACTGGGTCCTTGGTAGGACATAATATAAATGAAGCGAACCATGAAGTCCTTTCTGGCAATTTTTAGGTAACGACGGCTTAGAATCAAGGCTGTGATTGGGTCAATTGGACAAGCCACATTCTAATGCGCATCCTCATCATGACTCCTCGGACCCCTCTTCTTCACCTGTTTCTCCTACTAAATCTTCTGTTCACATACATTCAAAAATTGTTGTTGGATCTGCGTAATTCTTTGTAAGTATTAACTACGTGCAGCCAGAACAACGCGCGTAATGTTTCGCGTGCAACAGCGTCGATCTTTTTTTTACAAAACAAATTTATGCAGTCTTCCTGCAAATATTTATTGGTTATGCAAATGACCTTGAAATGGTTCGAACCGCTATATTCTCGCTGTGGAGTTGAACCAGAACTTAACCGTTTTCGCGGACCCGGAACGATGACTTGAACAGAAAAAGTTTTCCATTCTGCACTGTGGCCCAAACCCGCTGTGGGGCATAGGTCACGAGCCGATGGTAATATGATAAACGAACAAAACTTCTTTTGCGATGCACACAGCTTCGTCCTTTCGCGCTATTCGTTGTGTCCTCCGAAATACATGCAGCACACGTGTGGCACACAATGCTGTTTAGAATCTGTGTTTTGCACAGTGTTTTGCAGAAAGCGCCAATCCAGCGTGAGATAGTAAAGTAGTTAGGCGCCCGAGTTCTAACGGCACATTGCCGCGCGGGGACATCACTTTGGTTGACAGTGGTAATGATGGCCAAAGACCCATTTTTCTTCGTCTGTAGCGACGATGAAGTTGAGGACAAAGAGTTGACCCGACGACGACTTGGTAACGACATGTTGACGATGACAACGATAGAAAAATGTACATGTCGGTTCAATGGATCTTTAGATGTATCAAACCCTCGAAATCTGTGTTGTTTTTCTGTTTTTCCTTTATCTTTGTGCATTTATTTATAGTGAACAAGTTGGGCTGTCTTCCAACATATAGTCTCCTCTATTCAATAAAACTTCGGTTGATAGTTAGCGATGTGTTTAGGTTTCCTTCTTCACCTCCGGTCCTTTCAGGCTGTTCCGTAATGAATCAACGCAAACTCGGCCAACTTTCAATAATAAGGCAAACCACGGACATACCCAGTGAGCCGAGCGTCGAGCTTTTATCTGATGTCATAATAAATGTACAAAAAAGAGCGAGAAAAGAAAGGGTGTATAAAAAACAGTGGATGTTAACCTGAAGTAGCTCTGGTTGCCTACGCACACATTGAAAGGCGGTAGGCCAATAAAAAGAGTAAAAGTTTAATGCCCTTCATAAAAATCCAATATATTGATCAATAACTACAAAGTTCGTTAAGCCTGTTTAAGGGAATGCGCAGTTTTAATGGCTTCCAGTCGCATGTAGGCGCAGTGGTAAATGAGGCAGCTGATGGACTTGTTCGAAACGCCTTAGAACTCAGACCAACAAAATAGGCTCCTAGAGATTCCCAATGCATGCTAAAAAATTCGTAAACTAGGCCGTAATGCAGTCCCACTCAACGTGAAAGCTGAAGAAGTGCGGAGCAGTGATACGCCGGTGTTTCCCTTATGTTTTCCTAGTGTTTATCTTGTTTTATTCTGTGTTTATCCTGTGTTTAGCAATCCGTCATCCGTGTTGACACCTGTGCTAAGGCACAACTGGTGGGAAACCGCCACGCACATGGAGCCAAGGATTTGCTGATGATAGTAAGAAGCTATTTTGACAAATTTCTGTTAAATAATTCGCATGGTGTTTGATAATTTCTGTCTTTTAAATTATTCTGGATCATGTTAGTTTATTTTGAACCGGTTTTTATCAATTCTGCACTTGTTTGGACCCTGTTTTGAGCGCTTGTTTTGGAGCGTGATCACGCGACAGACGCCGACCGCCCGGGCCCCTAAAATGCTTCGCACTTCGCATGCTGGGGCCACTCATTACCACTCTTTAGGTGCACCACCTCATCAGCTCTGTTTGACAAAGGAGCTGAGTGGAACGGAGGGCTCTCTGCTGCCTCGCCTCCAAGCGGGATTAACGAGTACTTCGGCATGGTTACGCAAGGCCAGACTCACCGCGTCTGCGTTATGTGTGACTTCTAAAGCTTTACGTGCCCTTACAAAAGATGTCACCACCCTAAAACGGCGTTGCATGTAGGCTCCCTATGGCAGGTTAGAGAGCCTACATGCAACGCCGTTTTAGGGTGGTGGTGACATCCCTTGTAAGGGCACTTGCGGCCGCCACCTAAATTGGCGGGTTAAATCTGGGGCACAAAATGGCGAAAGACCAGCCGACAGACCATATTTCCTGCAACCCTTGGTGATGTGAAATTAATTAACTTCAATTAACTTCTTTTATAAACTTTGGCCTCAGCAGCCTGAGACAAATGGCGCGTCTGAGCGCCGTACACGGCAAGTCTACGTTTTAGTTGAACAGACGAGTACGGACAGTCTTTATTACAGCCCACTTCGAAAAGCACCCTTTATATATTATGTACAACTGGAAGGCAACGACAATGCTTGATGCAGTTCACATTCTTGGCGTGAGATAATGCTACCACGAGCATGCCATCGTGCCTTATAACTTGTTGCTTTACATGCGTCGCACGACATGAAATAAAAGAGTAAGTTTGATGTGTTACAATAATAGAAAAATGCAACTAGTATATTACAGATGTATTTAGGTTTCCTGTGCGCATTGGCGCAAAACTGAATTAAAGAAATTGAATAGATCGCGTGCCAACATGAGTACATGAGAGCGTGACAAAAAAAGGCAGAAAGACTGGGGGAGCAAAATGGCTACCCACCAAATTTGGCGGTAAATAGCGGTCAAAATCTTGGTGTTGTCACTAAGGAATTTTGAAAAAAATGCTATTTTTTTAACCTCCTTGGTTGTCACCAACCTAAAACGGCGTTGCATGTAGGCTCCCTACGGCAGCTCAAATTGGGACTTGGCCTGCCTAATGCGTTTTGGACACGTGTGCGCGTCGGGGCAATAAGAAACAATTAATAAAATAATCAGAAAGGTCCTAGGACCTTCACATTTTAGTACAAGACGACTTATATTGCCCCTGGAAAAATGCCTTCCCAGCAACGCATTTCTGTTTAAAGGTGACCCGACTTTAAGGGTATCGGTGTAAGCTTGGTATTTGTAAGCTGGCTTTCCCACGTTCTGTGTTGCAGGGAAGCCTACTCAAAGAAAAATGCGATGCGAACGGGTCGCGATCCCGCTATCGCGTTCCACTCTTAAAGGCGAAGCTTAAGCGTCCTCCAATTTTTTGCAGCTTGCCACTCAGGCCATGCAAACTGCTACACATACATTCACGCTATGGTCTTTTGTCCAAAAGCCAAAAATGTTTTCCGTCAGTAGCCCTGTTAGCGTAAAATAGGGTTTAGAAATAACTATGCTTATACTAAAGGTCCGGCTAAAGCTAACATGCAGGGCTGGATTGTCTTTCTTGTCATTCCAAGGTCTCATTAATACTTTATGCCGTGTTCTTTGATGTTAAAGCTCATATGGAAGGCACTAGATTTGAAGAAGTGACTCGGAAGGTGTTATTTACATATTTTACTCTTTCCCTTTAGTATATGATAGCTAGCAATGGAACAATAAGTAAGCGAGTTGGAACCCATCGTGGATACTTCTTACTAGAAGTTGTTTCGCTCAATTGTTCCCTCTGTAGCTTTTCCTGAATCGCAGAATCGTGTTACCTTTCACACTCAACTCGGAAACAGTACAATAATTCATATTCGTAATTGACTTCACGACGCTTCTGTTTCCCACGTTGTCTCTCCTATGCTTTTTCTTCTTTTTTTTTTTGCTGTTGTAATCTCGACACAGCTTACTTTTTTTTCTGTAACTTTCGTAACTTTTCACGTTAGGTATCATCTCTGCTGATATAACTGCATCTAAGCACTCCCTTGAAAAACTATAAGGAAATCCTCTTATAGAACAATAACAGCAAAAAGAACGAAAGCAGCAAAAGGAGGGTTGGAAGTACTTATCCTTGCATTCCCATCCAATCAACCCTTGACCGGCTCAGAAAAAAGTTTGGGACAACAGGCTATCTTGGCAGTCGCATAATGACGAAACCTCGTTCTCGACTCAATTTAAAGACGGAGAAAACGAGCACCATACTGGCGAGAGCTCTTGCGTATGAGCGAACAATGCCCTTTACAAATGTATTAAATAAAGAGTGCGGACGGGCGCATACCCTTTCACAGGTAATGAAACAGGCTCCCCCTATTTACCGCCCCACCCCCCCAACCCCCTTTAAAAAAGAAAATAAATTGAAAGAAAGAGAAAAATAAAACTATTTTTTTTACAAAGGAAAACAAGTCATTCAGTAATTGAGAGTGTGGAACGGAAACCAGTGCCAAGTAGCTTTAATATTACAGGCTTACGTTGTTGTTGTTTGTGAATATCCTGCATATATGTATATCAGCTGAAGTTTAACTTCAAGGTTGAACTATCAGATAGCTGTAATGAACACGTAATGTTAACTTCACAGATGCTGCTTGGATAAAAGGGGTTTATGTGTTCTGGCTGACACAATTACAGGAGCGAATACTGCCTGCTAGTTTCTAAATACATTTCTCTCCCATTATGTTCCCGAATTTAGCGAATATGTTTACATGTTTACATATTGGGAACATGAAGACTGAACTGAACTTCGAGCTGAACTTCATTTTATTTGACTCTTCCAAAGCACCCTATGAAGACATTCATCAGCACATAAGACGTTCAGTACTTTAATTTGGTATTCAGAGGAGGGAATCGCAGCTCGAAGACAAACCGCCTATATTACGTAGTGGACTGCGAAGGAAAGGGACAAGTCAGTCGTCTTTCGCCAGCCAAGAGCCGGATCACAGCTGTTATCACCATCGCCAGCCAGCATATTCTAGGCTGGGATGCTATGCGTAATGTGTTACGTCACATGGGAGGGAAAGTGTGGCGGGGGGGGAGAGGGGGGGATGATCGTCTTTGTGGTGCGACTCCCCTCTGTGAAAGTGAAATTACCACAGGAAGCATCAAATTTGATGGTGACGTGAACTAAAGCTCCGCCATACACGCTACAGATCGACCCGCCTCGCCCGTGCTGCTGAAGTGACTATGCGTTGAATAGGAAGCTTGCGTGAAGCGTCAGTCAGCTTCAGCCGTATAGGTCAGCGCGCCAGCGGCTTCGTTTTACGTCAGTCTATTTCGTTGTCGAAGGGTTGGCCCGTGATAAGTGGTTAACGGTCTGTCGTGCGTTATGAAGTTAGTTTAACCAATAATTTCATGGTTGTTATTGCCACCTATATGACCATTTCGAAGTGCAGAAGCACGGAACTAGACCATTTTGACAATAAAAGCATGTTCCATAATGTTTGTAATTCAAAAGTTAATTGATGTATTTGTTTGCCTAGTTAATAGAAGTGATGTACGCCTGGGCAAGTTATTCATCTGCATTGAGGTAATTCAAGCTAGTTTTGAAGGCTTCTTAAGAAGCGTTCGAAATTAAAAATTAATAATAAATAATAATGATAAAACAAACATGGCATATATGTTTACGCATGTTTTCTGCGAAGACATTAGGCATGTTTTGAAAATCGGCAGATTTTGCGGCAGGTAACATAATTCTAGTCCTAGAGCTACTCCACTTGAAGAAACGGACGTTACTTGCCTCAGAAATCAAAATGCACAAACTACTAATTAACAGAAGTTCCCTAATAAAAAATTAACTAATTACCTCACGGCACAAATAGCAGTTTACAAATTGTAGTTACGGAGTTCGCAATGCAGATTCACTTGGAAGAAATTCTTTGGATGACATCAGTTTTGAGATACTATTTCGCGAAGAAATACATTGGTGCTCCAGTTACCTTTGGGATTCAGTGCATAAAACGGCGTCTTGCTTAAGAAGTAAGTAGAACAACAGTGCATATTTACTGCAAGTTTGGTGGAGCACGTCGCGAAAGATGTCTAATTCACAAAACAATTTTCTAGTGAATATGCCTTGCGCTCTCAGCGACTAGAATTTGCAATCTGCAGAAGGCAGTGCAATTAGTTAAAAAATAACTCATATATTTTGGGGGGAATTAGACGATGATGCATTTCAATTTCTTGTGCAAGTAATGTCCGCGTCATCGACTAGACCATCATAAGGACTAGAATCATACTATCTCTCGCTGGCCAGGTTTCCAAATTGCGTGAGGTCTCAGCAGAAACACCTAGTATGTATATATATATATATATATATATATATATATATATATATATATGTGTGTGTGTGTGTGTGTGTGTGTGTGTGTGTGTGTGTGTGTGTGTGTGTGTGGTGTGAGTGTGTGTGTCCCATTTCAATATGGCGAGACACGGAACGAACACTTATTTATTTCTATACTTACTTGCTTACTTTATTGATTTGTCGACTTACTTACTTAATTTTTTTATTGCGTATAAGCGTTGTCAACAAGCAGACTATGTCACCGGCTTCTGAACAACGTTGAATTGGTATATGAGAAGAGTATGGTGACCGGAACACGTATTAAATAATGCCACCTTCTTTCTGAAATGAATTAAACAAGTACACCATATTTTCACTTCGCGTTGGAAGTAACAGGTTCGTCAACGTGTGTTTTGTAATGAGCCCGCAACGTTACAGCGCGCCCTTTATGCTTCGCAGCAGAGCTCGTAACAAATGTCTGGGTGGTTGCCTGAATGCTCATGCAGGAAGGACACAATGAACGGACCTTGCGTGGGATTAATATACCGCTTTTCAGGAGTCCTGCGGCGGCCGCTAAGGATAAAGGGGAATGAGAGAAGAAAGTCGATCCTCTCTCATTGTCTGCGACCTTTGTTTACGCTCCAAGGTGCTATACAGCCGGCCACGAAGGAGATGTAGTACTCGGCGTTCATTACACGAAGAAGGACTTCGAGAACGGTCTGCATCATCAAACTCAGGCCGTAGAGTCAGGAATGGGAACAGGAATTGCACACAGAAGAAAGGAAGAGAGAGAGAGAACTGCGAAGTTTAAGGGAGGTGGGAGGGAACGGCTTGAGCCGCGACTCCGGGGAGTTATATATGGCGCGGCGGTGTTCTTGTTCGCTTCTATTCTTCCTCCTTTCACGGGAGCGGCACAAAAGCGGCCGGCCCCCATACACACGAAAACATCTGGTAAACAATGCCGCTACGTGTTCCCCCGCTTCTCGTCGACCATGATAATCTCCGAGTGTTGCCGAGCTCCGAGTAACTGCGAGCTCGAGTGCGTCTAGTAGTTCCTTTCGTGGCACTTTGTTGTTTCTTCCTTACATCGCAGAATGACCGCGAAATGAGGAGGGAAACTTTCTCCGGGCGCCGGTGCTTGCGCTGAATGGCTGTCCTTTAGGAAACTTAGCTGCAGGACCGCACCGAGCTCCCCTATGGGCTATCGTTATCCCATTGTATAAACGCGTTCGAGTGCTAAGTATGTACATACATAGAGCTGAGTAAACAATTGTGAGAAACCCCAGCGCTGTTGAATGAAATGTGTCAAAAGCGCCAGCAGGGACAATGTTCTTGAGTAGCAGGGCATGAAATGACACCAAGAAGCAAAGTTACTGCATACGTGACACTCCATAGGTCGTACTTGTGGCATCTAGAATTTGTGGTACGTGTGCTAGTATTTGATACGTCCGCGCACAGTTGTCATTGAATACTGTGTCTTTGGCTCCCTGCATTTGTTCTGAATAAACTGACGCTTATTTTTGCTTGATTCTCTTTATGTGGGAAACTTGGGAGTTCTCAGCCTTGTTTTCTCCTTATATGAGAAAGTTAGGGTTACAGTGAAAATGTCGTATACAAGAGGTGGCATGGACTCGAATAAAGCTTTCTATGGAAGCGGATCGAGGCCCGCGTACCTGAGAGTCGTGACATTCAACCAAAAGAGCTACGCCTGTTCAATGAAAGAGTATGCTGGCCTTAACATCAGAGGAAAGAAACGAGAAAGAAACACAAAATAAACGAATTCACTGACGAAATGCTTCAAGAGGCCCAACAGCTAAACGGCGGTGTACACGGACGGCATCGCCAGTCGCGTCTTCTTACAGTTCTCCCAGAAAGTCATCACTTTGAGTTCGGTACTTCCGAAGTCGTACAGTCAGCTGTTCTTACTTTTTCTTTTGGTAGCCTATACATCTATGGTTTCTGCTTCTGTCTCATGACAGAATCGAAAGAACGGGAGGAATTAGAGGAATCGAGGGAGCTGGTTTGGTTTCTTGTCTTTTTTGGTTTGTTTGTTTTTTCACTAACAACGAAATGGCGCGCGCAGACAATGCAACCAAGAAAAGCACGCAAGAAATTACGTGTTCTATAAGCTTAAGTTTTCTTTTAAACTTTGTTTTGCTTAAATCGCAGAGCATCTACACAACGTCCGCATGACGCGTGTGATGATCTACCAAAATTGTTATAGTATGAAAAAAGTGTATGACGAATATAAATAACAGGTCATGCATGAATATCATGACATGTCTGTCATGTAGGTCATGAAAGAGCCGCCTACGTCTTGGTGCTCTCATAGTCCTTTCGTTAACTTGGTAGGCTCCCCGCACACTGCTTCGTATAACATCGATTCCCACAGGGCGTGGGATCTGTGGGCATTTTTTATATAAAGATAGGTAGGACATCGGCAAACCTAACAAGAGCTTGGTTGCGCAATCCACCATCCCGTTCCAAAGGGGACGCTCATAACATCCATCCATCCGTCTTTCGTAAAGTAGCGACATGCTTTGAAGAATGCTGCCTCCACCTCGTGCACCATCACTGAGGCCGATGTCGCGTCGCTTTTGGTCTACTATGGTCACGTGGGACCTCACACCGGCTTCGCTTGTTTACATTCGCGCGAAACCACCCATGGCCTCAGAGATTTGCGCACTCCGGCTGGTTGACGAGCTTAAATCGCAAAGGCCATCCGTTACCATTTATGCTTCAGAAGCGTCGACCGACTGGCGAGGAGCGCATGTTTGCGACGTTTTCCTTCCTTGTGTGTTGGGTTTGTTGTTTGCTAACGCCCTGAACTAAGTTTTATGGTAAGTGCAACGTCACCTCGAGGCGTTTTCCATCACAATGAGCTGCTGCGCCTTCGGATGTCGAAATTGATTCAGCGAAGGCAAAAATCTCTTCGCGATACCGTCCGGTAAGCGCGACGGGTTAAGAAGAAACACGTGGGTTCAACGAATTGGCAAGGGGAACTCCAGAGCGACATCCTTCACACAACTATGCGAAGTAAGTTGTGAGTCGCTCTTGAATTATCGTATGTGTCGAGGCTTGCGTAATTTGCTGCCGGCTATTAAGCAGTAGATATGACACATTCACTGAGCATGTAGCTATTTTTCTGCACGTTTTAACACAATTCCGATGCGACGTGTACTTTGTTTATATGTAAGGATTACGCGGTCGTTTTTGTGCGTTAATACGCCATAAGGCTTGAATTCCCGGGAACGTGTGACTGCAACCAAAAACTTGATGACGAAACTTTTAGATTCAGCACAGTCCTGCTGACAAAATTTGAGGCTCCAGCGTGAAAACTCATCTTAAGAAAGCAGCTCTCTGCCTTTTGTGGTTACTTACTAGCCTTCTTTACAGCGTATAGCTTTGTTTGCCTCGTTTGTTTGTGTTCTTCGTTGGCGGTTGGCTGGTGGACTTGTGATACAAAGGCATCGATGAAAAGCGTGCACGCTCTCCTGAAGCCGAGCTATGGCACGCGTTCTTAGCCGAACGACGGCATCATAGGTCTTTCAGACATACGTGCTAATTCGCGTGAGCTTTATTTAAAGTATATGAACGTTTAGATGTGGTACTTTTAAAGAAAAAGTGCGGTGGCCCGCTCGTTCGGCGGCTCGTTTAGTCGTCACTTGGGCAGTCGTTCGCTCGCTTTAGCCGTTCGCTCGGTAATAACTTCTCTAAAGTTATATTTCGCAAATGTTATTTCGGAGCGAGCGCAACCGTCCTCAATGCATGGACCTCTAAATTACTGATGATGCAACTCGGTTCGTGACGACAAATGCGTCACTTCGTGAACGGACGAGCTAACGAGATCAGTCACTAACCTGAAAGATTAAAAATAATGTACTTAACGTGAGCTCAATGTGCTCTTGTTTGAGCCTGAGTGAAGCGCTGTTGCAGTGTTCTTGCTTCGCGAATGAATGTTAAAACGCTGATTTCATTTTCTATGTGCGCGGAGTCCCGACTCAATGATCGGCCGCACACTTTTCTGTTGACTTTGAGGCGCGAGAGAAATATTACACCAGCGTCCATCTCCGAGCCTTTGCGCGTGCTTAGAAGATTGGTAAGCACGCACGTTCAGGTGGCACAGTATTACTCTGCCAAACCTTATAAGCTCCGATCGCTCGTGCCTTCACCGAGCCTTTGGGCGTCATAGGTGATAGGCGCCGCAAATTCACCTGGTAACGACGGCGCGGAATGTTTAGACTACCTAGTGCTTGTGACACGCGCTTGACAACTGTTGCGTACCGAATTGTAGTGTATGCGATACAATAGAAGACGTCATGAGACGGCGTTAGCGCTCGCTTAGATACTTTTTTTTGAAATAGATATCAGAACAGGAAAGAAGAAGCTGCAGTTAATGAATTTGTACAACCCTCCGTATAGAAATTGTATGCTGTACACGAAGTTGTTTGGAGCTAAAAACCCAACGCAAGGACTTAAAGCACACCACCTTGCTGTGCGTGCATCCTCTGCGAAAGGTCGTCTGCTACGCTGAAGCATAGTAGGTGGCGCCACGGCCGAGCAGGGAGAGCGAAAGAGAAGAGGAACGAGGAGAAGTGGAGGAGGGGGGCGTCTCTACTTTACGAAGTTTCAGAAGTTTTAGGTGGCGCTTCTCTCCACTATACGCAGCAGTTTATTTCCTCATCTGTCGGCGAAGCGATCTGTACACGTTTCGTGAATCCTTCGCTATTCGCGGACAAAAGATAAAAATAAATAATGGATCAGCGACGAAGCCCTGACGTCTACAGGAGTGGTATAAATGTGCCGTTACGCTCGAGCGGTGTCAGAAATTGAAGTAAGGACAAATCGAGAAGAATGGAAAGGAGGCGATATTAAAGGATCGCTTTCAGAGGCAGCGCTTGGCCGCCAGTGAAACTGGAGCGGAATAAATTGCCGTCAAAGGCGCGTAGCTGCGTGAATGCAAGCGGTCGTGAAGAAAGGAGGAGGTGGGAGATGTGGCAGTGCTCCAGTGAGACGCCATGACGAGGCTTAAGGACTGCCAGATGAAACTCGCGCACCGTTCCTTGGCACATTGAAGACGTTCCCCTATCGTTTACTGCGTCATGCGTGAACAAACTCTCGTTCTATCTTTGGTGTTTGTGGCCCACAGGCATTCGCAAGCCTCCTAATTGCGTCGTAGCCGGAACTTTTTAATTGCTCACATTCTTTCTGTATGTATGCTTTGATGCAGCCATGGATCGCTATGCGAGTCTTCGTGGACATGAATCGTTCCGGTTTTGCGCATAACATTGAATTATCTAGTTTTGTTTTCTTCTGTATTCTTACGTTTGTTTTCCTTTTCCTTTCCAGCAGTTTACGCCGTGCACAATGCGGGAGCTTTAACGGCACTGTCGGCGGTTTCCACCTTCTTGCCGTTGTTCTGGCGCACAACGGAAATCTCTTTGCCGCTTGAAAGAGTTAAACTTCCTGGGACACGCTACACGTAGGACACTGCTTTCTGTTCTGTTCAAACATGAAAGCTTTTTTGATTTTTCTCTTTCTTTCCTTTTTTCCTTAAAGAACCTTCTTTCCTCCCTGAAACGGATTCTAAGCTGCGTGACGTTTGTATTCACTATGCCCGTTTCAGCTAGAATGAAAGAAATTACGTTGTGTCGCAAACTGCAAGCAATTTATCTGACATTCACTGCTGCTACTACTTCCTCGGTTGCAAACGTCCTCGGCGGAATTTCTCTAAACGTGCGATTCCGGGTTCTATACTATTTTCTTTGCTTTTTTCCCTAATTCTATTTTTCTTGTCTCGCTTTAGGCAGGAAGTAAGAAGTAAGGAATCTGGAAGTCATTGCTAGTACTTTTATTTGAATCTATGTGCGATCCTCTTCGTCATTCGTTTTATCTTCCTTTTACAAAAGAAAAGAATTAGTGGTGGCGATATTGACTATATTATGGCGTACCGGGTTCATGAAAAGTATTTTGCACTAGCAAAGCCTAGCTGTCTCGTTGTAAGAGGCTTTGAATGTCGCGTACTTCAAATAACAACTGCTACTGTGATAATAATAATAATAATAATAATAATAATAATAATAATAATAATAATAATAATAATAATAATAATCAATCAATCAATCATGTTTATTTAACGTGCCCAGGAACAACCCTAAGGTCTGAGTGCTGGCGCACGCATACATTACAAACCAAAAACAAGACACTCAGGGAAAAATCATTAAAAAATAAATGAATAAAAATAAAAATTGTGAAAAGAAGAGAGTACGGACAACAAAGCGCAAAGTAAATACAAAAGAAAAAGGAGGAGAAGGACACTTGAACAATACATGATATTATAATACAAGGCAAAGCTCGGACAAGAACGATGACAAGGAGTTATGAAAGATATCAAGTTCACGAAAGTAAGCGTTATAAAGATTCTGTATTCTGTGGACAATTGAGTGTTCGTGATGACAGGCAGGCACATGGAAAGGTCTATGTTCTCTGGTGACACAGCTGAGAAGTTCGGGACACGTGAGGTTACCGTGAAGGAGTTTAAAGAGAAACAGAAGGTCAGCGCGATTACGTCGGTCGCGAAGCGAAGTCAATGACAATCCAACAGTGTTAGTACAGGGTGCAATGTCCAGGTTTGCAAAGCGGTGATTATATATGCTTAGAAACTTTTTCTGGACACGATCTATAATGTCACTGTTGGATCTAGAAGAGCCATTCCAGACGACCGACGCATATTCGAGTTGAGGAAGGCAGATGGTTGTGTATAATTTGCGGAAGGGTGTAGGAGACTTGAATTCCCTCGATAGTCTGCATACAGAACCAAGAGAGCGCATACCCCGCATTGCAACACGTTTAGTGTGAGCCGAAAAGTGTAAGGTTGCATCAAAAAGTACACCAAGATTATTGATCTCGCAGACCTTACACAACGGCACAGAATCTATAGAATAAGAAAAAGAAATACTTGCTGTTTTGCGTGTGAAAGTCATGACTTTGGTCTTAGCAGCATTCAAGGTGAGGTTATTATCCTTGCACCATTTAGAAAAGGAAAACAGGTCAGACTGCAGGGCGTGACAGTCATTAACAGTGTGAATTTTCTTAAAAATCTTGATGTCATCGGCATATAGAAGGAAATAAGAGTTCCGAATAACAGAAAGAACGTCATTAATAAAAATTAAAAAAAGGAGTGGCCCTAATACTGACCCTTGAGGGACGCCGCTAGTTGCCAAGTAAGAAGAAGATGTTTCGCCATTGACGTTAATATAACACGATCTATCAAGAAGATAACTGCGCAAGAGATTCACAACTGACGAGTTAACATCAAGGTGCGTAAGCTTGATCAGAAGCAGCGAGTGGCTGACTACATCAAAAGCCTTGCTGAGATCACAGTAAATGGTGTCAACTTGCCCCCTTTGAAGTACCGGCGTGGAGATCTGTGTCATGAAACTTGCGAGATTTGGGATAGTGGAGCGGCCGGTGAGAAATCCATGCTGATTCGGAATGAGCGAGATAATAATAATAATAATAATAATAATAATAATAATAATAATAATAATAATAATAATAATAATAATAATAATAATAATAATAATAATAATAATAATAACCAGAAGAAGACGAAGAAGAAGTTGAAGAAGGAAATATTTTTTTAAAATCCATTTTCTCCAAACCACCCAATTCTTGGCCGATCCCCCACGGTGGGTATGTGCCATTTGTACTGTGGATCATCATCATCATCATCAAATACTGCAACAATTCCGGCTGCGGACATTCGTTCTCGTGTGCTCACTGTTCTAGCCTAGTTCTAGTTCTAGCGAGCGCATTTCATCGCTGTAGTAGCATCTCCTGCTTTGGGGGCTTGGGTCAAGTATCGTGTGGTGTTTTATTTGTTCACATTGTTATTTTACGTTATTCTTTTTCTTTACGTGTTAAATATTCTTATGTATTTTTGAGTTAGTCAGCCCTACTTGATGTCTGTTTCATCACCTGGTCTCGGGGCTTCCCCGTGGTCAGCCTTGAGCTTTTTCTCCGCAGTGGAACCGGCAACGTTCCCGTGGTCATGGTGCCTACCGACGGGGGTATAATCAATATGAAGAACCCGAAAACGAGTCAGGTGGGATTGTAGAAGGCGTAAACTCTCTTCGGACAGATCACTGAGGTCCGCCAGTTCGGCAGGGGAGGAATATTATGTTGCTCGCCAGACCACAACTGTACCAAGGAAGTGCTCAATTGCTCAACATTCGCTTCACATCCGGTGAGATGTTTCGTTCCACCGCATCTTGCATGCTCTAGAGGCATGCAAGTACGAGGTGCAGACGTCAGTTTGACGCCTGAAGAAATTTTAGAGAAGTTTCCGGTGACTGGTGTCAGCTCTGTTTACCGGTGTAGCCGAGTAATTCACAATAAGAAGACTCCAACTGAGTCAGTGATAGTTACATGTGCTGGAACGAGGCGTCCGACAGAAATCAAGGTCTGGCCCCTAATTTACAAGGTTGAAGCTCTGGCTCCACGCATTCTACAGTGCGCCAACTGTTGGCGATTCGGTCACAACGTGAGGGGCTGCAGATCTGCTCCACGCTGCCGTAATTGCGTTGACAACCACAATTTTACTGAGTGCTCATCCGAAGAAGAGAAATGCTGTCTCAGTAGTGGTGGTCACCACCCTAACTACTCTAATTGTCCTGCGAGAACACAGGAACTTCAAATTATAGAAGTAATTGAAAGGAGACGTAGCTCACGCCGTGATGCTGTTGCTGAGGTCCAGGGAAGATCTAAGGGATGTGCAGGAGTAACAGCCCATCAACAATTGGTTGCAGACTCAACCCTTTCTGATGCTATTGCGATAGCTGTCGAAAAAGCACTGTCAAAAGCTATGGAACGCCTAACATCAAACCTGTCAGAGACTAGCTCATGTGATGACATCAAAAATGATTCAGCTTTTCAGTTCTGCAGCGAGTTCTAACACTAGCTCACAGATTCCTACAAATCCCATTACATCGAACGCTGGGCAACTAATAGATCACTCGCCAGTCATTGCAGAAAGCACTAAAAATACAAGACCATCAACTTCAGCTCAGCAGACCGACAACAGATGCGTCTCTGGATCAGTGTCGGAAAACAACCAGGATGTGGAAATGAATCTCCCGACGCTTAAACGCACAAGATCACCTAATGATAATTCGTCCTCCTCTCTCCCGCACTCAAAAACCCCAAAAATTGTTAAAGATAACCTTTAAAAGTCAGATGCTAACCCCAATTCTTCAAGTTCTATCCCTCAATCAAAACGCGCTAAGCACGGTAAAGACTGTCTTTCAAAGAAATTATTTTTCAAAAAGAGTATCTTAGAGCAAGTGATTTCTAAAGTAGGCATTAATTCATCCTAGGTGTATTAAGGGATTACTGTGGAACTGCCGTTCCATTATTTCTGTAGCCACAGATTTAGTATATTTTTTTGCTCTCAATTTTCTACCCGACATTATTCTTTTGCAGGAGACTTGGCTCTCACATGGCCAAGATTTCTAGATAAGAAACTACGGTTTATTTGGATTGGACCGTCCATCGAGAGGCGGAGGACTTGCTTTCTTGATAACAAATAAAATATGCCACAAATCATTAATATCGTACAAGTATATGTCTACGGAGTGCGAGATACTAGCAATAGATGTAACTATTCCTCGTTGTTCTCCGTTTTCTTTAGTTAATATATATTTTCCCGCAGGTGTTCAAGACATTCGATACTTTGATACCGTTGTCAAATCTTGTTGGAAAGAAATTGTAATAGCAGGATACTTTAAATCGCATCATGTGTCTTGGGGTTTCAGAACAGACTCGTGTGCATAGAGATTGTTGGACTGGGCAATTAATCAAAATTTTTGTTGCTTAAACACGAAAGCAGTAACGTTTATTCAAGGCCTTTATAAATCAGCGTTGTATCTAACATTTGCCAGTTCGGGGATGTCTGTCACTTCTTGGTCTACAGTCGACTCTGCTTCAAACAGTGACCATCTACCCATTACGTTTGATATTGTATGCCCTCTTATTTCTTTAGATCTCTGGCGCGCATTTTTGCCAATTACCAGACATTTCAGAGCGTATTAAAAGCGACCCTCCACTCCCAGATAACGGTGCCGGATGACATCAAAGCCATAAGGCTTTACGCGGTATAAAAAAGTTCATATAAAATGTCTCAGTTTAATATTACAAAGATAAAAGTACTCACTCTCCTTGGTGGAATTCGGAGTGTACACGTTTGATTACAGACGACGAAAAGCCGCTTGGAAAAAACTACTTTACAATCAGTCCTACGAGTAACTGGAGTGACTATAAGTTTGCAGCTGCCACATTCAAGAGAACAGTATCGAATGCCAAAGACGAATATGATAAAAAAAAACATGAATTCCTCTCTAAGCTTAACAACAAAAAAAGCACTGTTCAGATTCCTTCGGTATAGAAAGATCATACCGACACCAGCTAATACTGCGTCGATAATTATTTCAGCACGCGAGATATCTGCTTGATTAGAATTCATAGGAAAGGGATTAGCACAACGCTTAACATCACGTTTGTCGAATGGACAATTAAGGCCTCCCATCGCGGATGACTCTGTGGAAGTCACAGTGTCAGAGCTTTCCAATATCGTTAGATCTTTACCTGCCTCAGCCCCAGGTCCTGATGGCATTTCCAATGCCATGCTAAAAATTTGTTTGCAATGTCTTCTGAGGAACTTCTCAACAAAGTGAATTATTCTCTAAAAAATGCTTGGATTCCTCACGAATGGAAGACAGACAAAATAATTCTGCTACTTAAAAAACAAGGAGCTGGCTACAATCTTAACAAGCTATTCGACCTATTTCTCTTACCTCAAATATAGTAAAACTTATTGAAAGAGTTCTATATGATCGCATGATGGATCGTATATCTGAAAATTCGTTACTGAGCCCAAGTAGTGAAATAGGTTTCCGGCCTGGTCTCTCCATTTGGTGTGCGCATGTAGACTTGGAAAGCCGTATCCAACTTGCTCGGAATAGAAAAGAATTGAGTGCTTTAGTGACTCTTGACGTGGCGAAACCTTATGACAGTGTCGAGCACCCACTACTACTGGACAGATTACAGTCCTACAATTTTCCGAGATATATAACGATATGAATTTTTGCATTTCTAAGAAACATAAAATTTTATTGTTTTCAAAACGGCTTTTCTTCAGCAAAGTTCGATCAAAAAAGAGGGGCTGTTCTCTCTCCTGTACTATTTCACCTGTTGAGTTCAATTCCACTGAGCCGGGAAGTTCATCTCTATATCTTTGCAGACGACATCGCATTTTTCGCGACAGCAAGAGACATCAATTCCCTTTAACTGTCCTTACAAACGTACCTATGTATTCTAGAGACGTGGCTTCACACTCTTCACCTGTCACTAAACGTAAACAAAAGTGTAGTGCTTGTCTTTCCGCTTCCCTGACCGATACATTTATGATTAGTATATGATCAGAGAACAATTCCACAAGTAGAGTCGCTTAAGTACCTGGGTATTACATATGCTGAAAAACCTAACTGGCGTTCTCACATAGAAAATATTGCAACGAAAGGGAGACGAGCCGTAGGTTCATTACGTAGAATCAGTAAGCGGCGTCCTGGTGTGCGAAGTGACACATTAATTATGATCTACCGTATGTATGTACGACCGATTCTAGAATTTGGATGTTTTTTTTTTCACAAAGTGTTTGACACAAGGAAGAAAACACGCACGACGCCACAGGCGCCTGTACTGCGCCTGTGGCGTCGTGTGTGTTTTCTTCCTTGTGCCCTCGTTTTTTTCGCGCAGTTTATAAACGTCTAAAAGCTATGAACCAACTATAGCCCGCCAGAACGTCCTACTTCAGAAAGCGCAAAACTTAAAATAAGAGCACTTGTTCTTTTAGAGAGAGAAGCTCTTCGAATATGTTTAGGTCTGCCTAAATTCGTTGCTAATGATGTGTTATACCAGGAAGCTTCTCTTCACACGAGATTCTGCATGCTTACTGTTCAAACCTACTTAAGGACTTATGGATCTCCTCTTAGACGTACAGAATATATATTTATTAGTGAACCAAATTCTGTTTCTGACATCACGTGGCCACGGTTACATACGCCACAGGTTGTATTTGTGCAGGCACAATTAGCACCTTCAAATGTTCGCATTAGGGGAATCATTCCGTTTGATAAGTCCACATTGTCCCTTAAAATAGAATTTGCGGAAGTTTTCCCCAATAACGCAAAACTGCTGCCTCCAACATATTTGAATGCCCTTTTGCAAGACTATTTGGCCCATTTCCCAATAAATGTAATGGCGACTGATGCTTCCTCGTGTGAAGAGAAGGCAGGCGTGGGAATATACCCACCATCCCTCGATTGGTCTTTTTCACTTCGCCTGCCAGATTACACATCAGTTTTTCAGGCCGAACTTCTGGCAATAGTTCTTGCATTGCGAAAGTTACCGCTACATGTTACAAAAGTTGTTATTGTCAGAGATTCCGTTTCTATATGCAGCGCGCTTAACGCATCTACAAATT
Source organism: Dermacentor silvarum (assembly GCF_013339745.2). Taxonomy (NCBI): domain Eukaryota; kingdom Metazoa; phylum Arthropoda; class Arachnida; order Ixodida; family Ixodidae; genus Dermacentor; species Dermacentor silvarum. Next base: position 85,879,729 of record NC_051161.1, read on the forward strand.
TGACAGATTTAAACACGTTTTATACATTAGCTCCACCCCACTTAAGGTTAGTTAATTTAGTATGGGTACCAGGCCACCGAGACATCCAACTTGATGAAATAGCTGATTATTTGGCGCGAGCTTCTTTAAAAGGTCCGGCGATATCTGTGCTGCCGGCAACTGCGCATATCACTGCAGTCAGATATAGGCAGTTTTCTTTGACCGAAGACAAGAAAAGACTCGAGTTAGCAAAATCACACACTTTATACATCTAAATTATCCTTGGGATTGACAGTGGTGTCCTAACCGGCAATTCGAAGTAACAGTTACAAGACAGCGTTGCCGTATATTCCACAACTAAATTTTTACTTGCACAGAGGTGGTCTGGCGGCATTCCCATTATGCTACCTCTGCAATGAACCAGAATCTATTGATCACTTTTTATTATCGTGTCGGCGGTTTTCTAATCATCAACAACGATGTTTGGAAATCCCACTTTGTAATCTAGGACTGCCGTTAAGCAGTTCAGTTGTACTCCACTTGGAGTCATGGTGTTAAGATATAGCCACGGGAATGTTTGCCGAGCCATTTATAATTTTCTATGTGACACAAAAAGATTGCGTTATTAATATTTTCCCATTTTCCATGATTGATTTGTTTATCCTTCGATAAATTATAGATTTTGCAAATTCAAAAAGTAAAGTCACAAAACCACAATTACAATAATATTATTATTATTCGAAATTTACGTCTATCCTTTACTGTATTTAATTTATTATTAAATTCATATTACTATTCCTATCCAGGCAAGGCTGACTAACTTAATATAGACTACTTAATTCTATTACTATCGCTTTATTTCTCATCATCAATTATTCATTTATTTTCGTTTTTTATTACTCATTTATTTATAAAAAGTAATTTATTTTAATTTCTATCATAATACCACCCGGTTCGTCGCCTATCCCCCACAGTGGGTTGTGCCATTGATTGAGGCATCATCATCATCATCATCGGCTCCACCACAGACACTATACGAACAGCGAAACACTACGACTGGGTGGCCGCCTTGTATTGGGCTGGCCAACGTTATAGACTAGCAAAATAGTCTAGTGACGTTTTGGCTGGCTACACCCCTTAAAACGTTTGCGCCCTTTCGGGCTTATCTTGTCCCACAACAATAATCGTCTATCCTGCCCGCATTTCGTTCCTATAAAGCTGCGAGCCCAGTACATCCAGGTCACGAACGTTATGCGCGTTGTCAGTGTCACATAGCATTGTCGACAGGAAAGTAGCGAGCGCAGGGTTTTCAAAAAAGGAAACCCAAGCAACGCAGATTCTATTATCGTTGTGGGACAAGATAAACGCCAAAGGGTGCAAACTTTTTAAGAGTGTAGGTCTTACTTTAGACTTGGGCGAACCCGTTTAAGTGCTTCTTTGTGAACTGATTGATGTCCAGACTCTCATAAACGGGCACCTTTGTTTGGAAGCTGCGGATATTTCTCTTCATCCTAAATCTCCGGTAACGAATGCTGCTGCGCCACTTTCTAACAGTGCTGTCTCTTACGCTGCGGCGTAGGCCTTGCATTACGTGCAGGGAAGTCTCTAAGCTACTGTGAATGGACGACGAGCACGACTGCCTTCAAAGAGCATAGCTCTCTTCGCTAGATCTGCGCTTTGCGTACTGGTTGTGGTCTGTGGCTACAGCTGATCAAGCCAAAATGGCTTTTTTGATTCCTGACATATGGGACTCCTCATCATACACTACGCATTTAAGGTAACGCCTTTCGGCCTTTGCAACACGCCTGCCTTTTTCGGGTGAATGGTGGACAATTTTTTCAAGGGTCTTGCGGGTTGCAGATGTCTGCCTCTGCTTGGACGATATTGGGGTCGTTTCTACACGTATTGCGTTCCATCTCGCCCTATCTTGAGCAAGTGCGTTTGAGTCTCGCAGTTTTTGGGTTGTAACTCGTTTAGAATAAGTATGAGGTCAGTACTCGTAAGATTACAATTTCCTACTATATGGCACGTCGTCTCGAAATAGGGCCTTTTTCCGGATTCTATGAAACTTAGCACCGTCTCCGAGTAACCGAAATATACAACCACAAAAGTGCTGCAGAGCTTCCTTAGTTTTCTGGTTAAAATCTCTGGCGTTTGATCTGCTATTAACTCTGCACCATCGAATCTCTTCACTCAGTTAATTGTTGGTGGCCCTGACCTCTCAGTTTGGTCTTTCTTCAATGCAATGACTCACTTTATACACTTCACCTGCTCCTCATGCGGCCTTCAGGACTGCAGCACTTTGAGCCAACAACAAACCTACTTTCGATATACCCGAACACTAAAGGTCTAGAGCTCGTTGCAGTTCAGAACTAACGCATACACGCCTTTGACGAACACTATAGGAGTCGTTGCAGTTCTGTAACGCAGAGACCACTTTGACAAACACGTACTTGTGCATAGCAACCATACTGTACAAAAGAGATATCAGGCTTTGCAGACAGAGAAAAAGACTGCTTGACGTTTGTTTTGGTGAGGAACAAATTTTGCACTTACTTCCCCATGACTTATTGACTCAATTTGGCCCCTTATTACTGTTGCGGAGAAGTGGCACGTCAGTTCGGGGCTTCGCGAATCATGTGCGTAGGAGCTCTTACTCGCTACCTGGTGCTCGCATACTCCCGGATCGCCCGCCAATATAACTATATATGGAAATCGTAGCGATAGCGAGACGTTCGCATGCAGCGGCGATAGCCAGTCTCAAACAGCACTATACCCAGGAGGCGTTTTGTGAATGGGGGCCTTGATGAACTATCTGCATCTGCCGAGCGATCGCCTGCGAACCGGTATTCATTCTGGAACCATCGTTTGTCACCCTTCAACCATCTCCTCTTTGCTGCTTCGCACACGCCGCTGCTTTCCTTATTGACTTGTCGCACTTCCCGACACGCGAAGAGTTCGAGTCCAATTCTGTGAGTGCGCTCGCGTTAGCTGCAGTTTAATTAGCCCGAAAACGTGCTCCGGCGTTTAATTAATGGGGCGTGACGCTTGAAGAAAGGACAGGAGTACTGATAAGCTGTGCGCGCATCAAGCACGAAGCTCATGCCCACTCTTTCTGTGCACCCGCTTCGCCCGTTCCTTTTTTTCTTTCTCTCTCTCTCTCCCTCTCTTTTATTTCAGCCGCAGAAAATCAATGACTGTTAAAGGCTCGGTTCTTTCGTGGCGTGACAAACGAGATCATGGCACGTGTGATTGGTCCTGTAGTTTTTTGTCACCCGTGCGACTCTGAGTGCGGAGCTCTAAGTTGATATCAGTTGTAAGTTGCTACTTGTTGACCCTGATTCACCGAGACACTGTGGGGCGCACAAAGCCCCCGTATTTCTTTCGGAAAACGGGAAATTAACCTGTAAAAACACCTAAATCTATAATTCGCACAAGGTCAAGGGAGAGGAAGACAGACGAAGATTAGAATGAAAATCTAGAGATGTTAGCAAAGTACTATGGGGGGATATAGTTGGTGCTTGCTGTCTATGTTATTTATGCAAAAGGTGAATGAAAATTAAGAAGAGACGGACTAAAAAAAGCGCGCACTCACACAAAACTGATATTGGTGAATCGCTTGACATGATGACACGATAGCTAATGAATGCATATTATATAGAGAAGAGGGGTGACAAATGCATCAGTGTTTCGTTCTGTTTCGTGTTACGAGAGCGTTTCAGATTCTTTTTTCAAGCGAAGCTTGTATTGCGTTATAGATTTCGGTGGCAGCGTAGTCACGCAAAAAGTCACGTATGGCGCGCACCCGCATTGGATATGCGGGTATGAGCTAGGGACAAGAAAGAAAGAACGAAGGAAGGAAATAATGCAACAAGGAAGAAAAGAAAGAAAGAATGAGAGAAAGAAACGAAGATAGAAAGAAAGAGCAGGTGCGAGGAAAGCTGCGCCGGCGCTGGTACATGTGACGTGCGTGACAAATCAGGGTCGGTTGGGGTGTCGCGCGGAGGGGAAGGGACGGGAAGGGCGTTGGCGCGTGCGCCGCCGGGCTTTTCTCGCCTCAGGTCAGTTTCGGCGAACGGATGGCAAGGCCGCACGTAGAGTGTTCCGCCGAGGAGTAGGTTACGTTTGAGCAACGGCACCGGGAACTCGCTCGGGAAAGGAATCGTCGTCGACGAGCCGATTCTAGAGTGAAAGCTTCCGAAGCCCAGGCGAAATGTCCGCGAAGAGCCACGGACCCCGAGTTACGGGAGCGCGATGTTTTGAATTTCTTTATCCGCAGACTGTGCGAAAATGAATTTGATTGCGAATACTGATGTTTTGTTTGTTCTCTTTAGATTCATGAATCCAAGTTGCAAAAATGTGCACGTGTTTCCACGACATATGATTAGTTGTGAGTTGGCACTCTTTCTGTCCATATTCACTTTTTTCTTCCGTTTACCTCATCTTTCTCGTGGCAATCTTATAAACTGCGACAATATCATCAATGCATTCACGAACATTTTTTCCTCGGTTTTCTTAAATACAAAGCACGCTCCTAGCTCTGGTGACTGGCCAATTCAACATTTCAGGTTTCTTTCGGGACACGATATCGCGGCGGCTGTAATTATGTTGATACCAAAGCATTCTCTCGGTTACGACCGAATATCAAGTTTGATTATCAAAGGCTGTTCTTCTATTTTTAGTGCGAAAGCACTACTAGGCCTATCAACATGGATTTAGCCTCTCTGTCTGAAGCCTCTTCAGACGTGCGTTTCTTCTCGCGCATTTCCCGTGCACAGCCTCTTCTGCTTTTCACAGATAAGCCCGCGGGCGTAGTGTGGGAAATATATATGGGAAGTAAATCAGGATTGTTGTTTGAAATGTCTAAAGAGATTCGTCGCGCCAAGCGCGGAGAACAACAACGAGCTAGGCGATACAGGCAGCGGGAATCCACCGACGAAACAGATGTGGCCAAGCGATTGCGACTGCAACAACAAAGACAATTCATGGCGTTGAAAGGTTCCAACGAAACTGGCGAAGAACGACAGAAGCGATTGGAGAACGAAATATTGCGCAAGACCAAGCGCGCTGCCGAAATGGATCAACAGCGACAAGCCCGAGTAGCAGTGTACGTCGCATACCAGCATCCCAAGGTCGAGAACCGTCTGTCTTTGCAACGGCTGTGACAGCTTTCGCACGATATTACGTGGTTGGTGCAGCTAAACCGTCTGTAATTACAGTTTCCTCTCCATACGAACATTTTTATTCTCGCTATGCGTAAGAATTCCTTTCCTTCTTGTTAGCGGAATGCTAACTTGTTTTGCTTGTTTTGCCATTTCATAAAAATGGCAGTAAGAGCGACAACAAAGTTATCGCCCTATGGCTCTAATTTCTCCGTTTGCAAAAGTGTTTGAAATGTATATGTTTACACATATGTCGTCTTTCTTTAGGCATAAGCTTAGTATATGCCAACATGTTTTCTTCATGGTAGGTCTGTGAAAACAAACTTTGTTTCTTTTTTTGATTCGGCGGCACCCGCTGTTGCTAACCGTAGACAGTATACTCGGACCTGTCAAAAACATTTGATGTTGTTTCAGATGACCTTCTTATCCATAAACTCTTGAGGTACGGTGTTAGTTCCAGCCTGCGCACGCTTATTAAAGGCTACCTGTTCACTCGGTTAAATTACGTTCGCATTGGCGCTAAGTACTCTTTGCCTTGTGAAACAACTTCTGGTATTCCGCAAGGGTCCAGCTTAGGCCCATATATTTAAATATCTTTGTTAATATTCATGAAGAATGATTGCGTCATAGGCGTCTCCTTTTATGCGCTGACGATATTAAACTTTACCGTGAAATAGAATCAGCGCAGGATTTTGAATTATTACAGCAAGATGGGAATTCTGTCGCGGAGTTGTGTGCTTCCAACGTTTTGCGTACTAATCCAACTAAGACACTTGTTTGCTTCAGTCACAAAACGTCCGCTTTACTATACGAATACTCAGCTGAAAACATTCCTTTGAAAAGAGCGAGTTGTACGCCCGACTTTGGAATATTGGTGGACTCCCGACAAACTTTCGAAGAACATTTTTCACGCATTACTAATGCATCGTACAGAAAGTTAGGTCTGATACCAAGAAAGGCAAAAAAGTTTACGAATGTCAACTGCGTGGTTTTCTTCTAGTATTACTTTGTCTTCTGGAAGTTAGAGTTCAGTTCTGCTGTATGTAACTGTAATAATTTGACCAATGTCGTAAAAATATGTCTTCAGCAACGTTTCATTCGTATCCTGTACGATCAGTTTCTGGGACGCCATGCCTTTTATGCATATGAGCGTCTACTGCGCATGTCTACAGCGCATAGACCTCTAGACGTAAGGCGAAAATATCGTGAACAATTATTCTTCTACAAACTAATTCCCAATCACTTCTACTGTCTGAGGTTAATGTCGGCTGTAACGTTCTGTGTGGCTCGCCCGAACTTTACGTGAATTCAGCTTGCACTTTTAACGCTATATAACACGTCTTGTAACACAGCAATATACCTTGGGTTATGATCTCAATATTTCCCGCTCTTGTATTTGCTCTTTATCTGACTTCAGGGTTTGACTTAATTCAATTTTTTGTTTCATCTTGTACCACTGGTTTCAGGATTCATGAGGTTGTCTTCAGGATTTCTTTTTTAGATTTCTGTTTTCTGTTATTTGTGTAACAAGTGCACCAATACTAAGGCGTATAGCTGTTGTTGGGCACTTTCAGAAATAATGAGATGAATATGAAATGAAACAAACGTTGAGAACTGGAGATGATAGCCTGGCTATTATGCTAGCCTACGTGTTATACTGCAGGTTTTGGGTGATAGTTTTTTTTTTTTTTTACACGAAGTGGTCACTTAAACGCTCAAATAGCGCATACACTTGATGACACGCATGAACGAACGAACTATGAAGCTATTCATAAAGTTTCGTTGAGTGTTCCAGTTGAGGCTCGTAAACTCCAAATAACAGCAGTGCTTTCGTAAGGCACAAAGTGCGGCTGTTCCTTCAACACGGGTCGAGAATTTGCCGCATCGCCAAGATTAGATCATGCTAGAAGTGTAGTGCAATCTTCAAAGAATTCGTGACGGCAGTCACATAGAACATGTTGTAAGCTTCTGGAACGTTACGCAACAAGCTCACTGGTGAGTGGGGGCAATAACCTATGCTTTTAATTTGTTTATAATGTAGAACGGTAAGTTGGCGTCACTAGGCGTCCACTGAAACATCGTATTGTTGCATGGCGCTGACATACATGCAATAGCTTCTGCAGTATCATAAGCTATTTTTCCGGTTTTCATACGCGGCCCGCAATTTGCGATCACTTGAAGCGCTGATTTTCGCGCTGTATGCATTACCCATGGTCGTGCTGTTGTTTCTATCGCAGATATTTCCTCTTCACATGATTTTATATTGTGATAGCAATCATGTGGACACCCCAGGCGGATTTCCCACCATCGTCGTCGGCGTCACCGTGAGGTTCCATTTAAAGAACAAGTGCGATAAGATCGCGGCCGTGGGCCGTATGCTGTAGGTGCGATGGAAGGCATGCGAAGGTGAGCCGAGAAGGATGGTGGCTTGGTGCGGCGGCGTCTTTTCGCACGCACTAGGGAGGAAGGGGAAGGTGGTGCGCGCCGACTTTGCGTGCTCGCAAGAGCGGTAGCGGGGAGGTTTGCGTGCTTCAGGAGGGGGGTGGGATAGGGGGCCGAGTAGCACACGTCTCCACCTCTAGTCTAGGCCGCTGCGCGCGTCCTATCTTGGAGGCAACCTGCGGTGGATTCGAAGGCTAGCCGGCTGGAAAAAGCTGATGGCATCGTCTGCGCTGCGTTGTTGTCCACCTAGTTCGCGTTCAAGCGAGGAACAACACGAAGTGGAATTGTTTCGACGCTGCTGCCGCTCTTCACCACGCCAACGTTCTGACAGCGAATGTCGGTGGTCATCCAGCGAGATGTGTTTCACTGTGCGCATGACACCATGCTTAATTTAGTTATTTGACGAAGGTTTACAGAAGTATATACAGCTGAGGAAACTACTAACCTTACAGCGTATAGTTGCCTAATAATTTGCTATCGCAATCAATGCATCGCCTTTCGGGCAAAGCTGCATTTTTTCCCGAAGAATATTTTTGCGTACAACAATCCCAAATTCGTAATGTGTACAAACATTTTGGGAGAGTTGACAGGTAGGGTTGTAGGTAGCCTAAACCTTCCAGAAGAGCTGCTGTTTGAAGTGGACCAATGCATTAACTGGTCATCATTCGAGATAAGCAAGCGACGTTTAGAGTATTGCTGAGAATACTGACAAAACATTGACGGGACCAAATCCGTCACAGGTATAGGTGAAGGTGCAATGTCAATATAGAGGTTTCAAGGAAAAAGACGGTTCAAGAGATGCAAGCAAAATGCTAGGCTGAAAAGCATGTATAGCATACCTGATAGACTCAAACAGGCTAGGTGACTATTTGTCACGGCGCCGTTTCAAAGGGGATGCCTATATATCATCATCAGAGCGAAACGAACAGAGAAAAGATTAAGGAGATGGCAAAATGCTCGACTAATTTAATACACATATATAGTAAACCTGATTAGATAAAGCAAGCTAGGCTGCGTTATTTACTTTTTATGAACGCGTGGAGATACAGGAACCTACGTGTATACCTACGGCAAAGTGGGAAGAATGAGGCAAAGAATGCTTAGCATTAAAAGCTACAACGTGACAAACTTTTCATTTGTCTAGCAAGTCTAGTCAAGTTATGTAATTCGATAAGATCTGTCGGGCTGATGAGCGCCATGCCAACAAGGCACAAAGTGGAAGACGGTACGTGCGAAAATGAAATGGGAGGCATACGTCCTTGTCAAAGGAGCGGCTGGTGCCGCTCATGACAGCAGCCTCATACCCACTACCATCACCAAGCTGTCATTCGGAGGGCGACAAGGTTCTGCTGTTGGTTTCCAAAGTGTTTGCATGGCTGGAGCTCGTCCCAAGCTGCGAGTCGAGGACGAGCGAAAAGTGCGGCCAAACTCTCCCTCGACAAGCAGTGTAGAATTCGCGATGCGAAACGGGTTTTTGCGTTACTGTTTTTTTTTTCTCCAAGCCGTGACGATATTAACGCCCCAAGGAACAGACTGAGACATTGCGCTGCACGTTTGGTTATCTTTACGTTAGATGGACGGGGACACACACATTACGAGTCTAACCATTCGACTGTCTCGAAAAAAAAAAAAACAGGGACACCCAACAAACCATATGCTTCCCTTATTCTGAAAAGTCATTTTTTTTACCTGTTGTAACCGCATACCGGTCTTTCGCCACTGTCAGAACTGTAAAAATAGAAAGCTGGCATTTCTGCGGTATGCAGTGCGATTCACGACTAAGTTTCCGAGTTAGGCGAACGGGCGTTATGTTAAGTTAGTGGTATTCTTGCGTCCAGAATGTGTACGAGCAGTCTGACGGAAAGGAATAATTCATACTCATGCAACACAGGACAGAAGATAAACTCGTCCCTGAGAGCAGCGTGCGGGTCTTTCGAGCTATTTTCTTTTTCTCTCCCTCTCTCTGATACCTTACTTTGCTGTTGCTTTGTCGCTCTTGTAAACTCCACTCCATATATTTTAGCTTGTCGCGACGCTTGAAGGGAACAGGAAGTTTGCAGTTAGGTTGACGCGTTACGACAGGGTGCATTTACACTTTGTTCCAGGTTTTATACGAGGAAGCAGTCCAAACAAGACAGTACTTGCCACAACGATTCTCGTTAGTAACCTTCAAGCAGTTAATTATTGTTGAGTATGGCGGCAAACCGCAAAGTAAATGGAGGGATGGATACAAATAACACGCGCGGGGTGCTTCAGCACAGCGTACACAAAGTGTTGGACACGCGCAACGCATTTCGTTTCTTTCGTCGTTTCCTGCGCTGTCCACGATTCGTATCAGTGCCAGTGCTTTAACACAGGCAACCAAAGCCCACGGCGCACTTCAACAAGAATTTGAATCCCCGCTGCTTATAATGGTTTCCTTGAAGCACTTGCTTAAGAAGAAGAATGGTTTCTGCTGGTCGGAGGACTCTTAGAAGTAACCTGCAGAAGCTTCACCTGTACATGCACAACGACTTTGTCGCTTAAACAGTACGGTAAGGGGAATGGGCAGTGTCTCCCGTAAGCGAAGCATTGAAAGCGCTATAGCAGGGTTTAGGTGCGGCGCGCAAGCTTCTCGGACCGTGTTCTAACAATACGCGTATGCGACGTGGTGCGACCCAGCACTCGAGACCCCTGCTGCTGCCCAGCCAGAACGGTATCCTGGCACTTTCCAGGCATGTCACAACGCTGGCGCGGTGAGGAACGCCGGCAGCGGTGTTACGGATTGAGCAATGTCCGTAATGGCCGCGAAATCCGCTAATACAGTGTAACTTAAGTGTCCGGTTTATTTTTCCGATAAGTAGCATCAAAATGTATTCCTCTTGCACTAGTGGCACTTAGACGAACGTATCAGCCAGGCACTTACGTCGTCATGGTAGCGCGTTAGTTTCCCCTAACAGTGTCTGCAACGGCGTTTAGCCGTTGCCGACATTGTTAGGGGAAAGGCGGGCGACAGCCCAGAGAGAATAGGCGGCACAGGCGGCAGAGGCCGGCAGGGCTCCGCGCCTGCGCCGCAGTGGCAGAGCGGGCAGTAGTAGTAGTGGTTTATTGAGGGAAATGACACTTATTTCTGCTGCACACGCACAGTCTAGGGTGCCTCGATGCCCTCCTCGTCCACCACTCCCCTTCCACTGGGAAGTCGCGTTTGCTCTCCGCCGTGCGTTCGCTCCCCGTGAACGTGCGCGTCCCTCGCCCTCGCGCGCTTTCGCTCGCGCCTACAGCATTCGGCCAATGAGAGTTAGTGAGCCCTTAACAGCTTCGCTGTAAAAACAACGGCAGCAATCCTCAAGCGGGAAAAGTTTAGCTTATCCTAGCTCAGTGAATTTTTTATGACTTCGAAAGTGAATCACCACTCACACCTTGGAAACCTGTAAAGCTTTGTCGTGCAGCAGTTTGTCTGCGGGACTGTCTCCCCTTGAAAAAGGAGAGAATGAGTGGAAAGGCATGGAGGTTAACCCGATAAAGAAAGTGTTGGTTTCTATACGGTACCGCGGTAAGGAAAAATAAATTGAAAGAGATGGCAAGGGATGGATTTTAAATAGCGAATTGGAAATCGGAGCACATGAATCTGAGGTGGCACATGTCGCTATCATAGCCTATCTCGTAATCCCGCAGACCGCACGAAGCGAACAAGCGTTTTAGCTGCCTTTAGCGGATAGGTACGTTTTGAGCGCTGTCCACTTATCTTTTGTTCTGACATTGACCGGCTCTCCTGGTTCCCTAACATGCTACGCAGCACCTGACTCTTCGTACTATAATGTGGACGAATGCGAAAAGACGTGCGACTGCTGGTGCCCTCGCTGCCACAAGTGTCATAGGTGGAGCTGTTTACGTATCCCCTAAGGCACGTGTATGACTTGGTAAACGCGATGTAAATGGCCCAATCGGTGGAACAGAGTTTCTTCACACCAGGCTGTAGGTCCAGGCTGTAGGTCCAGGCTGTAGGTCCAGGCTGTAGGTCCAGGCTGTAGGTAGCGGTTTAAGTCCGGGACCAGTGAACGCATAGGCGGTTATTCGTGGAACCAATTGAATTGTACAATGCTTATTGTTCAAGCGCGTACCATGGAGCGAAGCGTAGCTGATGGGTCTGTTTTTGGGACTGCGTCCACCGGAACAGAGAGAGTCGCTATGGCTGTGCAGACTTGGAAGCAAATGTAAGAGTTATTTTCCAAAGAATATATGATAAATGCCACTGGCATTTATACTAAGTTTCTGCTAGGCTACCACTCTCTTGGATGAGTGTCGCTTCCCGTCTGAGGTGTTTTAGTCGGATTGTCGCAAAATTGGTGCTGTGCCGCCTTTCGCCCTTCCTTATCTTTCACCCCACAAACCGACGTAAAATCATACTACATAACCAGATAGATTCGAGACAGCTCTTATGCGTTGCGTGGTTGCTGTTTGGGCGCCATGAACAAACGGAGAGCACTGGAATGCATACGTACTGATATAGCAGTAATGGATTGGCTGAGAACTTCCTACGCCTGATGGTACAGATGTAAATTATTGCGACGGTGTACACTGTTTCTGGTGGATCTCTTTGTGAAAAACAAAGAATGAAGTCGCATTTTCCCGACTTCTTGAGAGCGAAGGTAAACAACCGGTAAAGGTATGACGATTGGTCATACCAATTGGAACACGTTGTACGCGTATTATAGAGCATCTAAAGAGGTTGCGTGCTAATAAAACCATGTCTCGATCTGCATTACCGCATTTACGACAACTACATTACGTGGAGTATGACTTATATGTCGCACTACGTCAGTGCGCGTTGTGTCAAACTCCTCTTGTGGAACAAACAAAGGCTATAGATATGCGGTAACTCTAGTACTCTAGACGGCGGTAACTGTAGAAGATTGAGCAGGCAGGGGTAAAACGCTAGACTGCTCTAGATATACTGAATCTAATTGGGAAATGCAGGTTAGGCGGCTATTTGTAGCCACCTGTTTCAAAACGGAGGCTGTTAAATATAATCATAACCATCACTACCACGATTATATGAGCAATGCCACCATTCTCGCTTTACCAAGCTCTTTCTTCCTGTTGTGGTACACTCTCGCGAATGCAGTCAAGTATTAGGAAGATCTCCATGATCGTGAGTGAGCATGAAACCTGTGGACGCCATGAATATGTAGCCTCCTGGAAACATAAGAGAATTGCGCCACATCCACAACAAAACATTTTGGTGCGGGCCCCACAATACAATTAGTTCCTCACACTGACTCAAGAAAAATGCAAATGCCGAAACTTTCAGCCCACCCTTGATTAATGGACAAAATAAACGGGCCGGCAAGTGGCACGTGTCCGCCTAGCGAAGGGAAGCAATAAAAAACAAAAAGAAAACACAGAAATAAGAGAAACCCTTGGGGTAAGTGTTTTGCAAGGCAGGGCAGCAGCGAGAAGTGGAAGTGATCTTGGCCAGGAAATGGAACGTAACCGGGAAGTCACCCTAGGCTGTCCATCCGGCGTATGCAAATTACTCTTCTTGAGGAAACACGTGACAGTGGACATAACTCCACCAGAGTTGCCGTGTTTGCCGAAGGCAGACCACCTAGCATGCGCTGAATGCTACATCGCTGACGCTGCACATTGGAGAGCTGTTTCCGGCCAGAGCTCCAATGCGCCTGCTGGTGGGGGTATTATATCTTGTTTGCCGGCGCCAAGTTCTCATTAATTATTACGGCTCCATGCGCTCAATCATATTTCACAGTGTGTACTTAAACTCGTTAATGAAGTATCGATTGGTTGAGCACGAATGTTTAAGACGGACGTGCTTAAATCGCTCGCTTCTCGTATACGACAGTCAGAAAATATGCCTTTATAAAATATACCTGCCGCTTATTTATATGGAGTAGTAATTTCTTAATGATTGTATCCGCGAATATAAAGCACACAGAAAGGACTCGCAGAAACTAGAAGTGGACATTAAAAATACCAGCTGAGTTATTTCTTGTTCATGCCCACGGAGCACAATAAATATTGTCATTGAGTTCTAGCGTTCATTTAAGCTCCGTTCTTTCTCGTAATATTTAGAAACGTCATGTGTACAAACCTCTTCTCTTTGATGAAGCAAATTCCTTCTTCACACCTGCGCAACATGACTTTAGAAAGACATTATGACGTGATACGCAAGTAGTGTTTTTTTTTACTCAATACCTGCTTTGTATTATAGACTGATCGTCTTGTGCAGACTTCACCTTGTCACACTTAAGCAAGGCGTTTGAAAAACTATCTCACATGCAACTTCGGTATAATCATCAGCCTATATTTATGTCCACTGCAGGATGAAAGCTCAGTCCCAGAGATCTCCAATTACCCCTGTCTTGCGCTAGCTGATTCCAACTTGCGCCTGCAAATTTCTTACCTTTATCCTCCCACCTAGTTTTCTGCCGTCCTCTACTGCGCTTCCCTTCTCTTGGTATACATTTTGTAACTCTAATGGTCCAACGGTTATCCATCCTATACGCATTACATGGCTGGCCCAGCTCCATTTTGTTTCTCCTAATGGCAGCTAGAATATCGGCTATTCCCGTTTGCTCTGTCATTCACACCGCTCTTTTCCTCTTTCTTAGCGTTAGGTCTAACATTTTTTGTTACATCGCTCTTTCTGCAGTCCCTAACTTCTTGACATTATTTGTTAACCTCCAAGTTTTTGCCCCATATGTTAGCGCCGGTAGAATGGAATGATTGTACACTTTTCTTTTCAACGACAGTGGTAAGCTCACAGTCAGGATTGGTAATGCCTGCCGTATGCACTCCAACCCAATTTTATTCTTCTGTAAATTACTTTCGCATCATCAGGGTCCCCTGTGATTAATTGACCTAGATAAACGTGCTCGTTTACAGACTCTAGAGGCTCACTGGCGATCCTGAATTCTTGTTTCTTTGCTAGGCTATTCAACATTATCTTTGTCTTCTGCATATTAATCTTCAGCCCCACTCTTACACTTCCTCTGTTGAGGTCCTCAATCATTTGTTGTAATTCGTCTCCATTGTTGCTGAATAGGACAATTTCATCTGCAAGCCGAAGGTTGCTGACATACTCGCCGTTGATCCTCACTCCTAACCCTTCCCAGTCTAAGAGCTTGAATACATCTTCTAAGCATGCAGTGAATAGCATTGGAGAGATTGTGTCTCCTTGCCTGTCCCCTTTCTTGATAGGCAACTTTCTACTTTTCTTGTCGAGAACTAAGGTAGCTGTAGAATCCTTGTAGATATTTACCATGTATTCATGTATGCCTCCTGTACTCCGTGATCACGTAATGCCTCTATGACAGCTGGCATCTCTACTGAATCAAATGCTTTTTAATAATATATGGACCCCATATAAAGAGGTTGATTGTACTCCGCAGATTTCTCGATGACCTGATTGATGACATGAATCTGATCCATCGTGGAATATTATTTCCTGAAGCCAGCCTGTTCTCTTGGTTGATTGAAGTCAAGTGTTGCCCTCCTTCTATTGGAATTTATCGTGGTGAATATTTTATACAATACTGAAAGCAAGCTAATGGGTCTATAATTCTTCAATTCTTTAACGTCTCCCTTCTTATGGATTAGTATAATGCTGGCGTTCTTCCAGCTCTCTGGTACACTTGAAGTCGAGAGGCATTGCGTATAAAGGGCCGCAAGCTTTTCAAGCATGATATCTCCTCCATCTTTGATTAAATCGACAGTAATTCTATCTTCTCCGGCAGCTTTTCTCCTGGTCATGTCTTGCAAGGCCCTTCTAACTTCACAGCTAGCTATAGGAGTCTCTGTATCCTGTTCATCACTACTTCGAATGAAAGGAGCTTTGCTGCGCTGGGTATTGCACAGGTCAGTAGATAATTCTTTCCGCTGCTTTTACTATGTCATCGAAGTTGCTGATGATATTACCCTGTTTATATTTCAGTGCATATATGTTGCCTTGTCTTATGTCAAGTTTACGTCTCAGTGATTTCATGCTGCGTCCATATTTTACTGCTTCCTGAGTTTTTTCCGCGTTATATTTTTGAATATCCCTGATTTTCTTCTTGTTGATCAGCTTTGACAGTTCAGCGAATGGTATTTGATCTGTTGAGTTTGACACTTTCATGCTTTGTGGTTTCTTCGGCATAAGCTTAGTCTACTATACCTCGACAGTACCCTTCTAAAAGGTAACATTTTTTTTCTTACTAATAGTTTACAATATTTAACCTCTAATTTCTATAGATCGCAGCTTATCAAGGTGGAATCGGGGGTAGCACTACGGTCTATTCTCAGACCATTTTTGTTCCTCATTTATGTTATTAACCTTTCCTCCTTAGTGATGTGGCTGGCTAGGCTTGTCGTTTGTTGGGCTTTAGGTTTGTTGGGCTTGCCGTTCCTCCTCGGTTACTCCTAACACCCACTTGTTCGCTGACGATCGTGTCATATTTCAAGGTATTAAACGTACGAACGGCACTACTGCCGTTCAAACTGATTTAAATGCAATATCTGAGTGGTGCTACACCTGGCCAATGAAATCAAATTTTACCACTTGCCTAGAAGCAATATTAACTCATTTAAATACTACCTGAGCAGCACAATTTTGGATGCTGTGAAGCCGTAGAATTACCTTGGCATTCAGAGTACTTCTAACACAACTTGGGCACTGCGCACGGAACATATTATTGACAATGATATCCACATGCTCGCCTACCTATGACGTAACTTTTCGAAAGCCCGCCTTCTCAAGGTATTGCTCTGTAAAAAACTTGTTCGTACTAATCAGGAATTCGCTGATCAGGACCCCGGTAACGAATGATTGGTGTAGCTTGGGCCACTATGTCACCCGTGGTGAGTGCGGGCTACGAAAATTTTATTACATCACTGCAGCTAGTGCAAAACAATTCAGCTCGTCGTATATTTTCTAAGTATAACCGAACCGTTAGCATAACTTCCATGAAAGCTAACTTCGCGCTTCCTTTCTAGCACGTCGCCGTAAGTGACTGGACTATGTTTATTTTATAAGCTATGCCATATTGACTGTAATAAAACTGTATTGGGTACTGTGTGACATTGTAAAGGATGTATTGCGACCGGAAGTCCCAATACAGACTTTGACTATGGGACCTCCTTTTGTATTTATATCTGTCAAAACTTGTAACTACTTAAAATCAATATACTTGTAAACCATCATATCACTCTTCTTAATGCCATAATTGCTCAATCGTCAGGTATATCACAGCACGTCGATACTTAGTACAAAGAAGGAACTGAACCATGCAATAATATGTTTTTTTTTTCATTCGTTTATTTCACGTGCGATCCTGGTTTGGAAACACCTTCCTGCAAAAATTGTGGCCATCACTAACAATAAACAATGCCCCCAAGCCTTAGCTATCATTCTACAAGTGGGAGCAATTTTGGGGCGTAATAAGGAGACTCGCTGTATTGTGTAGATATTTTATCATTAAGTTTTTGTACTTCCACAGCCCTCTATAATGACATATGACCCTGGGCGTTAGATAACGAAAATGAAACAAAATAGAATACATAGCAGGCAAGTGGATGAAACCCGTTAACAGTGGTACTGAATAAACTATCTGCTCAATCTTTACAATGGTTTACGATGCTTTACGATGCCCAGAAGTACGTTCATGAACCGACATCATCAAAATAGCGAGATAGCACCGCATGTGACAGGGTGATGCCAAGCTGTGTTCCGATCTGTCGCGGCGAGTCAATGTCTGTGCTGTTGTCTTGCTCAAGGTGAGGGCATGGGTTTGATTACCAACCGCAACGGCCAAATTTAAATGGAGGTGAATGCAAGAACACTTGTGTATTTAGATTTAGGTGCGTGGTAAAGAAACCCAGCAGGTCAGCATTATTTTGGCGAGCTCCACTGAGGCATCTCTCATAGCCCTATAATGACTGCTCTGTGACCTTTAACCCCATGAGCCCATCTTTCTCCAAAACTTTTTAAAAGCCAACGCATAAGCGTACTCGGCGATATTAGCTTGCCTCAAAGCCGAAAGCACTGAGACGATTGCATACTACGTGCGCATTCATAATGCCACTGCTTCGTGGTATCGCTAGGGATTCTTTCTAGCCAGTCTGTTTTTGGTCATGACACGAAGCATTCTATTTAGTGCTTTTTTCTATTAGGTCTGTGTCAGCCTGTAGCCGCCCAAGTGCTACTCAGTCCTGCTATGCTGTAGGTGTGTGAGCACATAATAATCTACGTTATGGGCGAGTTATTAAACGTCTTTATTAAAAAATAAATGAACAAACGAAAGAAAGTTCAAAAATGAACGCATGGTCTCAGGGCCAAGGAGTAAAATGAATTCATGAAGATAGTTCCATGTGGCGTGGGACAGTTATAAAAGTCTGTCACTTAGTTCATATGTCCTCAAGAAGCGGAACAACGCGTTAAAGGCTTCTGGGCTTAGGACGGTGCGGACCAGTGTGCGAGGATTCTCTTTTAATAAAGTGCGGTTGTCCTGTCTCTTTAATGCAGTTGAGTATTCTTGTCTGGAAGCACTTTAGCACATTCCGTCAGCCCGCGATATCTCAAGCGGAAGACGGAGGTGTTGATACAGTTTTGTATTCGGGTATCTTCTTTCTTTTCTTTCTTCCTACTGGCTTAGGATGCAGCAAAGAACTGCTGAGAAAGAGTATAGATGAAGCGAAGCCCCACTCTGGCATAGATGAAAACGCAGCTTATGGTTATATATTACGCCAAGACATCAGGTTGCGTCAATCCACTAATCGTGGAGCATGTATGGACCGGATGGCACGCAGACGCTGGGCTGACGCTTCGGCGCGGATGAATACATCTCGAGGTACAGACAGCTTTCTTATTCGCTAAAGAGTCCTGCAGCATCCCCAGCGCTGCAATGAACTATTCAGTTAGAGAATAGCTGCCAATGAAGAAAGATTTTGCGGGATGCGTTCGCACCAGATATTCGCAGCTATTGGCTCAGTGTAAACTGCACCACTATGGAGAGAGAGAGAGAGAGAGAGAGTAATAGAAGAAAGGAAAGGCGTGGAGGTTAACCAGACGCACGTCCGGTTTGCTACCCACACTCCTGGGCGCTGTGGGGCATTTCTACAAGGTTAAGGACATGGTGTGTTGTGATTGAACACGTTTAAATGCTGAACAAAAGTACGACTTCCTCTGCAAGGCCCACTATGGTGGGAGAGAGACACGTTCGTGACTGAAATCTGCAGCTCGTCTCTTGCGTAATACGAAAGTTATCGCTTACCCATATACCAACCCAAGGTTGGTTCTACCGGGACTTTATTAAATAACAAAATGTGTACAGAGCCCCTTCTATTTAACGTGTTGCCCCTCACCAACAAACAATACTGTAGCATTGATCGCACGAGCTCGAACAGGTTTGCTTATGTGGCAAGAGTGGCTGCCTGCACCAACCGACAAGTTACGAAAACGTGTGCCCCCACAAGCATGAAAGATTAAGAAAATATCTTCATTTCGCCTCAGAATTGTCGAACAGTCATACGTTTCTGCTGGCTCGGCGAAATAGCGGGGAAGGGCGTTCTACTTTTACGGCTGCTGTTTGCGGCGCGGCCGCGTGGGCGCCGTATTTCGAAAGCAATCTGCGACGTGGACAAAGTGCGCACCCGCGCGGGCCTCATCTTCAAAGCGATCTGCGAGTTGGACAAAGTACGACGAGGGCCGGTAGATTCGTATGCTTTCTGCTTTCGACGTTTACTTCGCCTTGAAGCGAGTGACAGCACGAAGTTCAATTCACTTGCTGCTGCTGCTGCGCTACCTCCCTCCAGCGTTCTGACAGCGAGTTTCCGCGGACATCGAGCGAGATGTGTTCCTATTTACCTGCGCGCGCATGACACAGTGCTTGTTAACTGAGTTAGTAAGCGAATCTTTACAAGTTTATACAACCGATAAAACTTCTATCTTTACTTCGTATAGCTGTCTAATAATTTGCTATCGCAATCGATGGCTCGCCTTTCGGGCGAAACTGTGTCTTTTTTACTCTAGCATTCTTCCTAAGAGAAAATTCCAACCTATCCTGATGCTGGAAATGTTAATAATGATTGTGGTCGGCCAGTGGCAAGGCGCACTTACAAAATTAAAGCTTTCTGGAATCGGACCCTAATCTTTTTTTCTGCCTCAGTGGCCCTACAATCACTTCCTGAAGTATCAACTAACTTGCTCAACAATAAGTTATATTAAATAAGCCAGAATTGACTCCGACTCGTCCCGCCACGCTTCCACCCATTCTCCGATTGTACCGCGGCCCGCCACGCCTCGAGTTACGGCAAGCGATGTGACCAAGCACTTTGCTCGCAACTGACTTTTACCGCCAAATCAAGCTCACCAAGTGCAATTTCCGGCACATCTGCTACCCAATAGAAATCCAGAATATGGGGCTGCCAAGCTGTGCTCTGTGCTTGCGTTTGCTACGTGCTCCTCCACGTATATATATAGTAGCTAGCTTGAATGTGTAGGCTCTGACGCTGTGAAAGGACGAATAAAACTAGATATGCTAAGGCTTTCCACCATAGTTTATTGGTATAAGTGTGTTTGCACTAGGAATGTTGTTGTAAGTGAAACAAATTTGCAAAAGCTGTTCCCCAACTGTTTGCGTGTGTGTGTGTAGCTACGGCTTTTCCATCGATAACGCTTCTTGCCCCGCCTGCTGCTGAACGCTGCTAATTTCATTCCACGTAAGTTCCACTATGAAGGTCGAACCTCCCTATTTCGTTCCATATAGGTTCATCTAAGTGGAACATATATATGAAACCATGCCAACAATTGCGTAGTTAGCCAGGGACTTCAACACCACTTGTGAATAGAGTAATTACGAGGGAACTTAGCAATAAATCTTATTAGCCGTACGTTCGTTTTTTGTTTTGTTTTGTTGTATGCTTTTTGAAACATTGATTGCAATCAAGGTGCGTTCGACTTCACGTTGCCTCTGAATAGAGGCAATGCGAATAAGCTGCGCCCACTTTGTCACAGAATTTCATTTCCAAGGACTCCAAATCACTAGCAGTCGTCTTCGCTACCCGCTCCTCTCGCTGCTTCAGTAGTCTGGAACCTATTCTCACGGGCACATGGTCCGCGCGAATTACTTGTTTTATCCTGAAACCCGGGTCGACTGCTGGGAGCACATCGCGAAGTGCTTTATTGTGTGCAAGCCTTTGCCCTGCTTACTATTCCGAAATTAGAAACGGAAGTTCTGTTAATCTAGGTGCGCCTCGTAGCGGAAAATCAAGGTGCATAATGACCTGAGTGTTCATTAGGGTGTCTGGAGAGGATCAGCAAAGTGAAAAAAAAAGAAAGGACAAAGAGCTTTAACCTGACGTCTTGCGAACACAGAAGCGTTGGAGAGAGAACTGTATTATATCCAGAAATACATTTAAAGGTTGTTCTTATTGCTGTTTTCATGCGTTTTGAGGTCTTCACTTCTTAATAAAGCAATGTTTCAGCAGCTCATCGGAATTTGTCTCCTTATATTTGGGCTCCAGTGTGCCTTATTGTAAGCGTTCGTCTGTGACCAATGAATTTGTGCAATCAATTGAGTAATCCTTAAACTCACCGAAGCGCTAAAATTTCACTTTTACTGGTGAACAAAAATATGTGCTTTAGCTTGTGCTGAGTAGTTGTCTCGTCAATCCATCTCCGTTGTTGATACTACAAGCCATCGCAGCAAATTGCAATTTCTAAACTAAACTTGGCAAGTACATTATTCGACTTCACTGGTGCTTTTTATTGGCTTCTGCTGGCTTGGAAATTACAAGTATTCGCGACGTTTGCACTGCGTACATTCAAAGTACTGCATTGTGCTGAAGAAGTTGTCACCTGAATATGTATGGTCTTGTAACGTAGCCTTTCCTCGTAAGATATAGCACAATGTCTTAGTGCCATAATCCGCAAGATTGTTTTGTGTTTATTTTAAAGCAAGATTGAACCTATGCACAATGAGCATTCATGATGGGCCCGCAACGTTGAAGACAACTGGAACTCGGGTCTAATAAGAATACAGGTGGCACAAACCTTCTGTGCATTCGAGTTTATGATACACTGATTAGGGAGAAAAAAAAGTAAGGAGCACGCACAAACACACACAAACAAACACATACAAAAAGGACTGGCTTGGTAAAGACCCATATCGCAAACTTTTACACATACGAGAAGAAAATGGAAGGAAGGGTATGACAATCTAGTCAACTCTTCGATTTAGTCAAGTGGTCTCCTAACCTCGTAAATAAATGTGATTACAACATTCACAAGTTAATGAACTACAACTCAATTTATTTCCGAAAGGTGGAAATTATGTGCGACCGACTTATAATAACTGCGCTTGTTCTAGCATCAGCTCGATTTCTTTGGTGACACCGTGCCCAGTTTTCAACACCTCTGCCGACTCCCAAGTTTCTGTAATCACCATGTACCTTCAGCATGCCGTGCGCGCATTGCTGTCGCCAGATACAGACTTTGTCAAAACTTTCGAAGCCACTGCACGTGTCAACGTAGGGCTCCTCATGCCATGGAATTTTATAGCACCTTTGGAGCGTGTCACCTCTGAAGGGTTCCGTTAATAAATAGAGTGAGACGTTTTGCCTCGCCAAACTTTATAGCGGGAAAATCTGTGCATAAGACGCGTTTCAATAACTAAGAGGAAAGCTTGCTATTGATTTCAAGGAAACGGCACAGTTTCTTCCCATTCACAGTGTATGTTACTGATACCGGGTCTGCTCTACGAAGCATAGCAATCAAAACCGTAAAAATAAGAATTGTTGTCACCATAGTATTTTTTGTATTTTTGCTGGAAACTTTTTTGAGTACTTGTGTGAATAAAATGAAGAAGAGCAGCCGGCGCCGTCTGACGGGCATCAACATACTATTGAACACGATTATTAATGAGCAAGAAATAGGTAGTCGAAGACTTTAGCTTCAAAATTACGATCTCATGTCCGTAGCATTGACGACTTATCAGTTAGAGAGCATAGTTTATTACAGCATCGATTTGATTAAAAATAACATTTGATGATAACCTGCGGTAATCGAATAGAACAAACAGAATTTTGGATGTGCATTTCATGCGTGGAAGACCCGACTGTTGTAAGGCGTAATACTTGACAAGAAGCGCATACTTCATCGTGAGCCATGAAGTCACAGTCGGTGCTTCATGCATAGTGCGAGTGGGAAGCACCTTTCTGGCTGTGTCCCGAATTAAGTCTCAGATGGCTCACAGGTTTTTGGTCGTGCTGTTTACATTGGCTGGCACACACTAAAATAGGTGTGCTGGACACCACTTAATTGCTGCTGCGCAATTTTTAATAATAATAACAATAATAACTTTATTCAGATCAATATACAAGACTGATATGCGACGACATCTGGATCCTTAGCCACAGGCTAGTTACGGATCCATGCAGTTATCCAAAGAAAAATAAACAATTCATGCACGTGCACAGTCATTTTTTGTTTTGGGTTAAATGTCCAGAACTTTGTGGAGAAAAAAAAGGAAAGAAAGAAATGCAACCAAGCAAAAGTCAGTAAACAATGGTGCAGACCGTCGGAGGGAAAGAAAAGGCCAAGGCCCCGCGATGCAGCACGCCAGCGATGCAGCACGCATCCGAGACAAGATCCATGGTCCCCCTGACAGCAGCCCACGCACATGCATGTTGGCAATAAGCATACATGAAATTGTTACACGTAACCTCACTTTACACATATGCGACGTTTCAAGACCTGGTTAAACATTACACCGGTTCAACTGTTTGCAAAAAATAATTACATGAAATTATTATTCAATCAACGTAGCAAGAATACATACTGATATGCTATACATACTTTTGATGGACAGTATGTCGAGCAAGACTCCCATTACAATACATCCATGCATATACACATACATACGTATAAGCAAAACGTAAGTAAAACAGTAACGCTATATCCAGTTGTTGACATATTTATAATTTTCGTTAGCGCCAAATCAGTATAGAACATAAAGAAAAAGTTATTTTACCATGGCATTAAAATTAACTGACTGCTTAATGTTTGTAGGAAGCGATTTCCATATTTCCACACCTACATAACGTATGCGTCGCTGGCCGTACTGGTTGTGACATATCGGAACCAGAAATTTATCGTGAAAGGCTGAGCCACTGTTAAATGTCGATCCATGAAGATAGTGGCAGCGAATGGCGTGTTGCATATAGTTATTGAGCACACTAATAGGGCAACGCGAAAATCCCCTAGGTGCGATAATGGCATGACTTTATTTGCAAGAAAAAGACTTCTTGACGGTGTGGCAAAGCTAGCGCAGCTGATTATCCGCAAAGCTCTCTTCTCAAGTCATACTACAGGCTCTAAGTATGTTTTGTAGGTAAATCCCCAGGCTTCAATACAATAGGCTAAGTGAGAATGAACGAGACAAAAATATAAGGTTGTCAACGTTTCGAAAGTTAAACGACTCCGCGCCTTCGTGAGGACGAAGCATGCGGAAAAGAGCTTACCACACAGCCTGTCGATATGAGGCTTCCAGTTCAGAGCCGAATCAAGGGTGACCCCTAAGTAGACCACTGAGTCAACTTTTTCCATTTTATCATTGCCAATAGTAATGCAGCACGGCTCTTCAAAAGTCTTTTTCTTAAACGGGGACCTAAAAATACCAAATTTGGTTTTATTGGCATTTAAGGAAAGCCGATTACTTATGAACCATTTACTAATGTATTGAAGGGCGTTGTTGATTGTTTTATTTGCTTTATTTAAAGATTTGCTGCTAAGCACAAGAGCAGTGTCATCGGCATACATAAAGACATGTGCTTCATTTAGGCAGTCTGGAACGTCGTTGATATATATTGTAAATAGTAATGGCCCAACTACCGATCCTTGTGGTACGCCCATAGGGCGCAGGCTCCTTTCCCAAGCGTATCACCCCTGAAGGAAGCCGAACGCCAGGCCGGGGTACGCTTGTACCCTTTTGAACCAGTGGGTGCCCGGCGGCGGTGGGAACCCACTGGTTCAAAAGGGTACAAGCGCAGAGAGACTTGAGACGTGCTCATGGACAACCACTGCTTGTTTACGGCTATAGCTCTTTAGAAAGTCTAAGGAAATGCCTCGAAATCCAAGTCTTTCCAATTTCATGAATAAAACGTGATAGTCGACAGTGTCAAACGCCTTTCTTATATTTAAAAATACTCCAATTGATATTTTGTTATTGTTCAAGGCTTCATTGATTATATCAGCTAAAGATGAAATAGCCGTAGTTGTCGATTGAGACTTCAGAAAGCCGTGTTGACGTGGAGACAGGATGTTATTTTTATAAACACATTTTGTTCTTCTACTGGCCAGCAGCTTCTGAAAAATTATGTTTATGCAGTTCAGTACCGATATAGGTCGATAATTACCTAAATCATTGGGGTCCCCACTTTTATAAATAGGCGTCACTCTTGCTACTTTAATACATCCGGGTATGTAAAAGGATTTGTTAAACTATGTAGCGAGAGTAGGGGCCAAGATTTTGATATTATGTTTCAGTACGGACACTGAAATACCATGGAAACTAGGAGCCTTTCCTCTAATAGATTTGTAGTTGCTATTACTTCCTGGATTGAAATATCTATATACCCAAAGGAACATGAATTCCAAGCAGGCAAAGATGGCTCGAACCTACTTTGCATGCCCAAAACAAGTTCGGTTCCAACCGTAAAAAAGCGATGGTTAAATTTTTCACTTAATGACGAAGGTATTCATGGGAGAATTCGCTTTGAAACTTTAGGTTTAATAACAGAGTTGATGGTAGCCCATAGCTTCTAGGATTGTGAGATGAATTAATTGGGTTACTGTAATATAACTTTTTCTGTACTCGCATTGCTGCCAAGGATTTGTTCCTGTGCTCCTTATATTGATTAAAGTATAGTACGTATTTTCTCCGAGATTGTTTCACTTTAGTATGCCAAAAATCTCACGCTTTAATTAGGTTCAGTGCGCTCTGGGTCATCCATGGACATATTGGTGGCGTGTATCGTGCTTTTACTTTTATTTGAGTGCACTCTGTAATTGTACCTTCAAGTTTTTCGATGAGCATAGAACAATGCATGTTAGCGCTTAAGTCGTCTAAGTCGGAGAACAACATGCTGGAAAGTGACAGTGACAGTTTTTCATAATTAATTCACTTCGTAGTTCCGGAAAATTTGCGCGGTTAAAACATGCATCTTCAAGACAATACAGGAACGCAATCGGTAAGTAGTCAACAGGACCACTATCGTAGGCTCCATAAAGGCTTTCCGTGGCATCAAAGTTACATAGGATGTGATCAAGGCAAGTTGAGGTATGACTTGTTATTCGCGTGGAACCAAAGACAAGGTTACTGAAACCACACGAACAAAGTAGGTTTGAATATTCAGTGTGCTTGCTTCTAAAAGTGTCAATATTCATGTCGCCGACTATAACGGCTTTCTTATTATCTTCAGTTAGGTGAATGAGAATATATTCAAGGTCATTTAAAAACAAGCTACAATCAGTCTGCGGTGGGCGGTATACGACACCAGTTATGACATTGCCCACCTCTACAAAAAATTCCCGTCATGTAGCCTCACACATTTCCCCGAACGGTAGGCCTCACAGAACGTGACTTGATGCCGCAAAATATGACAGTTTCGTCTATGTTACGCAATAGACAAAGCTATAGCTGTTGCAATGTTGCTTGCAGTAATATCCGCCGCGTTATACTCTACCATGTGTTTTTTTTTTTCTTTCGCTGCAACAAATTTGTAAAAATCGCTTAAGACAGACACCACAATTCGAATCACTGAGCTTATTTATTGGATGAGGTGGCCTTTACTTCTACGTGAAATTAAAATGCCTAATTGAATAATTAACATAATTACACTCATTAACGTTTCAGTTGCTTACTTTACAGTCCATATTTAAATTTACGAGTTGTAGGTGGTGAGTTCGCAAGGCGTATCCGCTTGGAACGAATTCTCATAACGGCACCAGTTTCAATATACTAATTCTAAAATGATCCGGCGTTTCTGTTGGGTTCCGGCAATGTTCATGCTGAAATGCCCAAAACAGCGTTTTCTTTAAAAATGTAAGTGGAACAACAGTGAATTCTTACCGCAACCTTGAGGGGGGGGGGGGGGGGGACAAATCTCGAAACCGGTCATATCCTTTCAATTCAATCTAAGTTGATATAGCTTGCATAATCTCTAGCTACAATTCGTAGATTGAAATATGTGCCGCAAAAAATTAATGAAAATTTACCGAATGTGATTATGTTATTCAATTAGGCATCTTTATTGCTAGCAGAAATATTGGCCGCCTCATGAAGGGTGGGTTAGAATTATGCTGTCTGCTACAGGGAATTTTAAAAATTTGGTGACGAAAGAAAAAGCACCCTATGTATCGGGTAAGCACTTGCAATATTTCTCGTTATTTTCAAGCTTCCTCGAGTCAAGTTTTTTATGCTGCTGTTCCAAGCGATACATGGCATATGCGTACAAACATTTTACAACACGGTGGCAAATAATGCTCGCGTTGACCAATCTAGCTTTGGGCCCGGACACATTTGGAGATTCTGGTTTACCAATGTCAACGCAGAGATAAGCAGAATAATGGGTTCTAGGCCGATATACGGCTACGAAATTATGACCCGTCATTATACTGCCTATCTGCATAATGTCATTCACAGGCAATCGTTGCGAATACCCTTTCCTCAACAAATTTCACCATATCGCTGCTTCAAACATTATAACCACCGCGGAAAGTTCCCAGAACTTACAAAGTTTTCCCAAGTTCTTTGTGTCATAGGGTTTCAAGCTTGCTTCTGAAGAAAGAGAGAACCGGAAATTCTTCTCAACCGTTTCTTTTCAATTCACAAATTTTAATCTTACTCACTTTAAGAATTTCTTTAGCTATATGTCTCAAAGTACCAAACATATCCAGTATTTTTTGTCTTTTTGTTCAAACAAGTTTTATTATATGGCATGGAGCATTTAGCGTTATTTAACCTGTTCATCTGGATTACCTGAAGTGGACGTCACTTGAGCGCAAACTCGCGAGGTCCAGATAGCCATCTAAAACGGTTCACCAATCAAAATTTTAATTGTTCACCCGGCGCACATATTCCGATTTCCAAATTGAAGCAGAGAGGTAGTGAAGTGATACGTGCTTAGCAGAAATCTTAAGTCAAACGCCACTTTAAGTATATCCAAGTCACCAAAACCTGCTAAAAATTCATAGGCGCTTTAGTCAAGGTCATCTCGAACTGCTTGACGCATGCTTAACGTACATGTATATCGTAGCACATTCTAAAAATGTATATCTAGCATGCAGTTTTGAACTTTAAATGTTTGCTACGCAAACGGGACATCCCCGCTGTCTGGCTGCAATTTTATGATCGTAACATGCGTCCTAAAGGGAATAATTAAAAAGAAGATAATCAACGAAATGCTTTATTTTATATCTGGGCACTGCGATTTGTTGCTCAAATAACGTTCGCCTCTTCCATGAAAGCATCTGGAATAAGTACGGTATCTGCCAAAGGCGATTAAAAAACAGGTGATATAAACACCCTCAATACGCTGTTATGCTCGTTGAGAACTGTTGCTCACCCTGCTCAAGCATTTTCAAAAGGAAAGCTTTTCATGTTCAGTCGTGTGTACTTCCAGAAGATAAGATAGAAATAAAGTGAGGTCGTTCACGTGAGAGCGAGCTCAGGTATTTCGGAACGGAGTTACTGAAATAAGCGTTCTGTCCTCATTTTGAGCGTTCTGAAAGCGCAACTCAATTTCCCTTGCGTGAGAACCGCACCATCTGGGTGTTCGCGTGTGTGTTCCAGTCCTCGAGGTGGTCTGTGTGCATGTATACGTACTTGCAAGTTTTAAAAAAAAAAATGTTCGGGAAGATAGCGTGGTGAACATACATGAGATTCATCCACGAGAACAAACGTTGTATATAGCACCTTCGGATGATTCATAATAACAACCGCCCAATGGCAGCTTAGCAATGTTCGTTTACTCAGAACACTTTCCGGTAGTTTCCGGCAGGGCGAGAGCGGACTTGAGTGGACAGATCAAAAGTGACGTAACAAAAGTGACGTAACAGCAACAGTCCTTGCTAGCTAGACATCTGTTCTTATCATTCATTTCGATATTACTGTATTTCTATTTGATTGTCTTACTACGCCGGCTGCTTTGTGTTCTTTTCTGATTTTCGAGCAATGTTGACAGATATGCTATTTCGCACTCATGTATTTTGTACTAGCACATTTTGTCCTTGCAACTTTGCTATTGCAGTTCCTCTCCTCTAAAATGCTTCATAGACAAGACCTGAGGTTATAACAAACAAATAAATAAATAAATAAATAAATAAATAAATAAATAAATAAATAAATAAATAAATAAATAAATAAATAAATAAATAAATAAATAAATAAATAAATAAATATTTACGGCTCTCCTGGGAATTCTGAACACTCCTCGTGACTTCGTAGTTTGTGAAATTTTTGTTTGCATGCAGTATGTTAAGAGGTTGTACAAGATCAAGAGAGAAATATATAAAAAAAGAGCTTTTATGTATACCGTACTTTCTTCGCTTTTTTTTAATCGTGGACAATATTGGAACAATAACAATGGTGACATGTACTGTTGGTAATTTGCATATACTATATGTAGTCATGTGCCTAATTTTGTGCCATGATGAAGGTTATTCTTTCTTTTTTTTTCGAGTATTGAGGCTGTACACAGATTCTGGTAATGTGCGCGGTGACTGGAAGTATACTATGTTGCCTATACATTGTGTGCAGTAACCACACAGAACATAAAAGGAGATGCTTGATTTATTTTATGTTATTGCGATAGCAATTAAATGGACACTCCAAAGCAGATTTCCGCCGTCGGCGTCGGCGTCGCCTTCGCCGTCGCCGATGCCGTGAGGTTCCGTATGACGTCAATGGAGATGAAATCGTCGCCGCGCGCCGCCGAACGCTGTATGTGCGAGTGAAAGGGCGCGAGGGACGCGCTCTTTCATGGGGAGTGAACCCACGGCGGAGAACAAACGCGCGTTCTGCGCCGTGCTTCCTTAAGGGCTGCAGAAGTAGGCGTCTCTTTCCTCCTTTACAATCACCATATATGTAGAGCAAACGCGCCTTCTTCCGACGCGTGAAAGGCCGGGAGGGGGGGGGGAGGAAATGAGGTGACGTTTAGCTGCGGCACCCAGTGCCTATTTATATCAGAAGCTCCGGCAACAGTCAGCCACACCGCACGCATTTTGTGTGCACGATGGCAAAACGCCGACAGCGTCGACATTAGTTCTGCGTGTTGCCGGTGCTGCTGCATGTCCAAGTTTATACAGCTGATCAAGCTATTATCATTACTCCGTATAGCTCTCTACAAATTTGCTATCGCAATTGATGCTTCGCCTTTCAGGTGAAACTGCGACCACTTTTTTTATTCATCTGAGTATTTTCTTCATGCCTTTCAATTTTAATTTTACATTTCTCTTTCATAATACTTCCTATTGCGTTTGTGACGCAGCTCAACTTTTGATGACTCATTTTCCCAGGCTCGCATCATTTCATTAAAGAATAACAATAAAAAAGGACGCACTTACGAAACAGTCAATTCATTTAACTAACGATGCGCCGGTTAGGCCGAGCAGGAGAATATGCATGCGTCATAAAACGTGATAACATAACAGGGCTGTCTGAAAAGTTATGGGGCAGGTGTCACTAGCACTTTGAATATATGCCAATATACAAGGTGTCCCCTCCAAGGTAATCCCCAGGTTGGCACTGCCTCTTTGCAATGCTAGAAGGATTCTTCTGCATTATTCCGCATCTACGTTCTTAAGGCCGTCTTGTTTGCCTCGACGCCTTAAAAACTTTTGAAACTCACTTTCAGTTTGGTGGCTGAGAAAAGTTACAGAAGGTAACATCAAGGGAGTGAGGACGTTGGTACAGGATATCATTGTTCCTTCTGGCTAGGGTTTGGCGATACTGAAGGCGTTGAGACTTGCTGCGTTGTGCTGATGTAGCAGTCAAGATTTGTTCGGCCACAACTCCGGCCTTTTCTCGCACACTGAGCGATTCAATTGCTGCGGGATCTTTTTGTAGATTCCATCGATTATCGTCGCTCCCAGTGGCAAGAACTCACTTTGGACGCATCGTCCGCACTGAGTCTATACATCGAAAAACGGGATCAGCATGTCTTTCACTTTTGACTTGGACTGCCTTGATTTCTACGGTCTTGTAAAAGTCAGATATATCTGTTAAGAGCTCTGGCTCTTTAGTTATGGGTCATAATGAAAATACATCTTTCACCAGCAGTGATGGCTCTCCAAAGGAACTACGTATATGGGTCACTTTCAAAACATGCCAAATGAAGTGTTTCTGACCGAGACTGCCGCCACCAGGCAGCAAAGTTTGGGATGAATTGCTGCTCCATTTTCTTATCTCATTCCTCAATTCACGCAGTTGTATGAAGTGCTAAGGCACGGGTGTAAATTAATGCATGTTAGTCATGGGCGACATCAATGCAAAAGTGGGGGAAAAGCAGGTTGGTGAGCAAGCAATTGGCAACTATGGCATCGATTCTCGGAATACTAGAGGTGAGATGTTGGTAGAATTTGCGGAAATGAATAGGGTCGAAATAATGAATACCTTCGTCAGGAAACGCAGCAACACGAAGTGGACCTGGAATAGCCCTAATTCAGAAACAAGGAATGACATGAATTTCATAGTCTCTGCCGATCCCAGCTTAGTGCTAGACGTAGAAATCTTAGGTAAGGTAAAGTGGAGTGACCATAGGTTAGTAAGGTCTAGGATTTCTCTTAGTTTGAAGAGAGAAAGAATAAAATTAGTCAAGAATAATCAGGCCAACCTAGACGCAGTAAGGGTAAAAGGAGACCAATTCAGGCTGGTGCTCGCCAACAAATATACAGCTTTAGAACAGGAAGATGAAGACAACATAGAGGTAATGAATGAAACCGTAACTAGGCTGATCTCAGAAGCAGCAATTGAAGTGGGAGGTAAGGCACCAAGGCAACCAGTAGGTAAGCGCTCCCAAATAACAAAGGACCTAATAAAGAAACGGCAAAACATGAAAGTGTCAAACTCGAGCGATCAGATAACGTTCACTGAACTGTCGAAACGGATCAACCGAAGAAAGTTAGGGATATCCGAAATTATAACGGGGAAAAGATTGAGGAAGCTGTAAAATGTGGACACATCATGAAATCAGTAAGAAGAAAACTTGGCATAGGGCAAGGCAAAATGTATGCACTGACAGATAAGCAGGGTATTATCATCAGTAATTACGATGACATAGTAAATACGGTGGAAGAATTCTATACTGACCTGTAAAGTTGCCAGAGCAGCGAAGCTACTTTATTCGAAGCAGTGATGAACAGGATACAGAGGCTCCTTGTATAACTAGCGATGAAGTTAGAATGGCCTTGCAGGACATGACCAGCAGAAAAGCTGATGGAGAAGATGGAATAACAGTCGATGTAATCAAAGATGGAGGAGATATCATGCTTGAAAAGCTTGCGGCCCTTTAGACGCAATGCCGCCCGACTTGAAGTGTACCAGAGAGCTGGAAGAATGCCAACATTATACTAATCCATAAGAAGGGAGACGTTAAAGAATTGAAGAATTATAGGACCATTAGCTTGCTTTCAGTATTGTATAAAATATTCACCAAGATAATTTTGAATAGAATCAGGGCAACACTTGACTTCGGCCAATCAAGACTGGTTTCAGGAAGGGATATTATACGATGGATCATATCCATGTCATCAATCAAGTAATCGATAAATCTGCGGAGTACAATCAAACTCTCTATATTTCTTTCATAGATTATGATAAGCGCATTTCCTTCAGTAAAGATATCAGCAGTCATAGAGGCATTGTGTAATCAAGGAGTACAAAAGGCATACGTGAATATCTTGGCCAATATGTACAAGTATTCCACAGCTACCTTGGTTCTCCACAAGAAAAGTAGAAAGTTACCTATCAAGAAAGGGGTCAGGCAAGGAGACACAATCTCTCCAATGCTATTTACTGCATGCTTAAAAAAAGTATTCAAGCTCTTAGACTGGGAAGGCTTAGGAGTGAGGGTCAACGGCGAGTATCTCAGTAACTTCGGTTGGAAGATTGTATTGTACTATTCAGCAACAATGGGAACAAATTACAACAAATGGATGAGGACATTAATTGAGAAAGTGTATGAGTGGGGTTGAAGATTAATTTGCAGAAGACAAAGATAATGTTCAATAGCCTGGCAAGGAAACAAGAATTCAGGAGTGCCAGTCAGCCTCTAGAGTCTGTAAAAGAGTACGTTTATCTAGGTCAGTTACTCACAGGGGACCCTGATCACGAGAAAGAAATTTACAGAAGAATAAAATTGAGTTGGAGTGCACACGGCAGGCAATACGAAATCCTGACTGGGAGCTTACCACTTTCATTGAAAAGAAAAGTGTACAATCATTGCATTGTACCGGTGCTAGAAACTTGGAGGTTAACAAAGAAGCTCGAGAACAAGTTAAGGACCACACAAAGACGGATGGAACGAAGAATGTTAGGCCTAACGTTAAGAGACAGGAAGAGAGTGGTGTGGATGAGAGAGCAAACGGGGATAGCGGATATTCTATTTGACATTAGGCGGGAAAAATGGAGCTGGGCAGGCCATGTAATGTGTAGGATGGATACCCGGCAGACCATTAGGGTTACAGAATGGATACCGACAGAAGGGAAGCGCAGTCGAGGACATTGGAAAACTAGGTGGAGTGATGAGGTTAGGAAATTTGCAGGCCGAAGTTGGAATCAGCTAGCGCAAGACAGGGGTAATTAGAGATCGCAGGGAGAGGCCTTCGTTCTGCAGTGGACATAAATATAGGCTGATGATGATGATGATAACAAATTACGTGAACCGGTAAGAATCTACCCCTATTTTACACATAGCCCACAGAACAGACCAAGAGTCATTCTTTTTCAGACAGGCATGCCTCGTA
Organism: Dermacentor silvarum; assembly: GCF_013339745.2. Lineage (NCBI taxonomy): Eukaryota > Metazoa > Arthropoda > Arachnida > Ixodida > Ixodidae > Dermacentor > Dermacentor silvarum. Next base: position 85,913,308 of record NC_051161.1, read on the forward strand.
TCTCTCGCTCTCGATGCATTCCTTTCGGCAAACGACACGCCCCCCCCCCCTTCTCTCTCTCTCCTCCCCCTGATTAAAAAAAAAACGGGTTACTTTTACTACTATGGCTCATGTATTTGGGATCCCTGTTCTACTTTATCTTCTTCCGTTGAGCCAATTCAAAATTTATGTGCCTGTTTTATTGTGCGCAACTACGCCCCGTAACTCAAGCGTCTCAGGAAATGAAGCATTCTCTGGAACTAGCTGGCTTTGCAGTTGGACGGAAAGATGCTAGATTGTGCCTCTTTCGTAAATTCTTCTATCGCATTCCAGCGCTAAAACGTGAGCTTTCCGCGACCTGTCGTACACTTCCTCACGCACTGATCAAAGTCTTAAACTTCATGTGCCCAGATGCCGCGAAAACCAGTGCGCGAATTACTTCACACCGAAGACTGCCTCTGACTGGAACAGCCTCCCCGCCTCTATCGCCAGCCATCATGACGGGTCTTTGTTCAATACCACAATTTCTACGTTGTTCAAGTGCTAACTGCTCCTCTCTGTAACGCCCTAGTTACCCTGAGAGTATTGAAATTGTTATATACTTTATTTATTTATTGATGAATAAATGAATAAATGAATAAATATTCTTACATCGTGTAAACGAAAACATATTTCAATGATTCCTCTGTGAACGTCCGCATCCCTGACAATAATAGAAAACCATGGCAGAGCACATCTCACGATAAATGTTGGTGATAATGCGAGTATCAATGAAACAATATAGCAAAACACATTATTTCCATCACCGACACACATCCTGTATGAAGCGTGTATGCAACCGGCTTTCTCTTTCGCGCTTTCCACTGAACAGGCGGCTCCATCTAGCGGTGCGGCCACAAAATCTGGGCGTGCTGCCTGTTTGAATATATATTCTTACAGGATTGGCTCAATATATATATATATATATATATATATATATATATATATATATATGTCGCGGGTTCAATTGCACCCAGCATCGGGTGAAATTTTAAGAGATTTTTTGTCATCGAAGAGTGACGTACCCAACGGCCCCTACCCAGTGACCTGTGTTATTCTGACGTTGGTTACGAACCCTGTTCCCTCAGTACGGCAGCCCAATGCTGTACCCATTAGATCATGTACTACTCGGGGACCCAACTTGGGGGGTAACATGGTTAGAGACCCAGCCAGATAGAAAGATGGGCAGAAAAGTAGTCTCCACAAAACGCGTGAAGCTTCGAATGAATGATAATCACAATAATACATGGAACAAGCCAGGGTTATTTCATCCTTGCTGGTTTAATTTCCTCCACACAGGCTCCACTACTTTCTAATTGCTTTGGTAGTCTTCTCAGTGAACCGCGAAGCTATCGTTAAATAAACTTTCCTGACCCTGTCGGAAGCATGCTATACAAACGTGCCATCTTCATGCTCACAATCGTTGTAACGTTAGATTGTGGCATACCTCCTCCGTGAAATTGCGTGGCTACGTGGCGTTTCATTTTGGTTATGCCATCTTAGAAATCTTGCTCCAGCTTGCCTTGCCCTAGAACTACGAAGTATTTTAGGATACATTTATTTGTCTCGCTTTCTCTTTATATGACTTGGCCGTAGTACCAACTTCCAGCCTTTAGAAATAAGCTTCAGTGGGCGCTAATAAATCGTTTTCTCCCTGAATGCAAAGCAGGCTGACTTGACATCTGTTTACGAAAGTAAGGAAAAAGGCGGTCCTGTGCAGTAATAAACAAACAGAAAGTGAGAAAATTATACATTCCACTGTGCTTCCGTCCGGTTTGAAAATGCACGCCGACAGATATTTCTTCAAGATAAAAGGGTGGAAGTTGGAAGCGAGAAATATAAAGAAGACGAGGGGATGGGGGGGGGGGGGGGGGGGGGCGAGATGGGAAGTCGGGACTGATGCATACGGTAAAGCGCGAAAAGAACAAAAGCATGGATGGACGAAAGCATCAGCCACGCTCGAGCACCCGCCCCCACCCGGTGGGAGGCGCGCTCATCGTTTGCGAGGCCTACCAAGCGTGGTGTGCGGCAGTGGAGAAAAATCGCTGATGCACCGGATGGCGCGATGAGGGAACATCCCCGCGATTCGCGGGGCCAGCGTGGGCGTCAGGAGTACGAAGGGGAGAAAAAAAATGTAGCGTCCCTCATGACTGAACGCTCTTCATGTACTCTCTGTTTGTTTCTGAAACTTCGTGTTATTTTTAGGGTTCGGGCGAATGCGTGGTAGCTTGGAAAAAAGCAAAACGCGCACCTCATTCTAACGTCTTGTTTTTACTCGGAGAACAATGATTTCTATAAGAAAATGAAAGGCTGTGGAGGAAAAGCTCTGAGAAATCCTAGAGAGGCATGGAGAGCGCGCTGACCTCTCTTCTCTGACAGGTGCACTGCAAGACTGTTATTTGCATTTCTCCGCAAACTTGGCTTGCAGGTAGGGGGCCGACTTCTTTCGTATACTATACGGACAGGAAACATCGGTACATTCTACATGCGGGGCATTTTTGTTCTGCCCTTAGGATTGAAAAGCCCGCGCCTTTCTGCATTCCGGTGATGCAGCGAATTTCGCACAGGATAACCGTATTTATCAAACGCACTCGAGTCCCACAGTTGCGGGCAGTGTGCGAGAACGTGAGAGTCTCACTGCGGTCTTACTGCCAGTAATGCCGTATCGCTGTAACTGCGTTGTGCTAAAGGCGAGCGAGGAACATTTCCTTTTTCTTTCTGTCGCAGGTCAAGCAATTCTTTATACTGACGGTAAATGATTCGTTGGATATTTTCGTCCTCGGCAGTAGGGGGAAAGCATTCCTTCAACCTCCTATTTAACATATTCCAAAATTTCTAGTTTCGCCACCCGTTATAGTCTATCCCTTCTCAACCGATACTTCAATGCACTGTCAGGTTATGTCCAGATCAAGCGATGATTTCACCTTAAGTGCATAATAAATGCATCACTATGTCATGTGGCGTCTTTGTTTGCAGTTGTCGCTGTATTACCTGTCGGCGACCCAGCTGTTCGGGTGTTGCTCAGGCTAAGGGGCAAAAGAAATCTTAGCCTAAAAGGGACAAATCACGGGAAATGTTACGTTGGGCTAACTCGACGTTATATTACTCTAGGAATCTATCACAGTTTTTAGTGGGTTAGTATGTAACTTTCTATCGTAAAAAATTGCCGCCGATGGTGCCGCTGCAGCTTCTCAATTTGATCCACCTGCGCCAAAACAGACGGGTTGCCGTATAATCTCTATACGACCTCCCTCTGTGCCGATCTTTGCGAATCAGCCAGTGCTGACGTATCAAGAGGGGTACCATAGTCTACCGCAGGTGGCTCCACTGCGAATTTACATTTTCGCCATCTTCTCCGTTGCAAAAGTTCTCTTCTCGTTACAAATGACGAATTTGTTATTACAGATGCTGAATCTTTGAATGTAGCTGTACTTGTTGTTTCCATTTTGTGCTTCATTAAAAACAAGACACCATGCGCGTCATTACGCTCGAGCAAAGTTTAGTATAAAACAAAAGCAGACAGCCAGGCAGCAAGAAGGTACACAAGGCAACGAACCTACAAAAAATTGTTAAACGCCAATTCTGAAGTTCAAGACAGTTACAGAGGCGCTAAAGTCTCCTTACGTGCATTGAATGCGAGCATTCTGCCTCTCCCACGCGATACTTTTCTCTTGGCCGTTGGCTCGAATAGGACCAAATCAATTTTGAGGGTGGGCCAAGTCAATTTTGAGGATCGGCCAAGTCAATTTTGGGAGTGGGCCAGGTCGGTTTTCAAAGTGGGTCAACTCAATTTTCGAATTGAGCAAAGTCAATGTTTTTGGCGTGGGAAACGCCGTCTATCCGACGCCATGGCTGTTCACCACGGGATTTCGCAGTGCAAGCCGCAGCAGATCCAGCGCCGGGAACGTGACGTCATGACTTGGTCACAAGGTTTTTCTTGCCATCGGATGTTAACGCCGGACGCTCGCAGGATTTTCCGCTTCATAGGGCATGTAAGGCTTTCTTTCACCTTCAACAAACCGAAGCAAGGTTGCTAACATGCGCTCTGAACATGGAAAGACGACAGCTATGTGTCGCCTTGCCTCCTATCTGTGCTGTCCGTATAGGTTTGGACTGCGTGCTATACATTTTCAACACAGCAAATTGGGTGAGTTGGTAGGTTACCATTTTTACATTATGTGTAGCGCGATACAGAAGAGGGGCAAGAAATGGGCGATATCAGCGCTGACTGACAGCTGAAAGCTTATTGCTCGACAAATTATTGTAAACACTCAAGTCCCGTGTTACGTACTAAATATGCAAGGGTGCCCAGAAATCAGGCTATTGAAAAATTCTGTTTCTTTTTGATGCATTGAAGTAGAGTTTGGTTAAAAAACGAGGTGGAATCTATGTGCATGTGATGTGCCTCGACTTTCTTTCGGCTTGTTTGTTTTTTGGTTTTGAACAGCACGGTGGTTTGGTGAAACAGGGTGTCGCATTGGAAGCGCCTACAATGAGCGGTTTTTTGCCAGATTTGAGCTTGTACAATTCCTGACAGCAGCGTGGCGCTCTTTAAGACGAACATTTAAGCAGCGTCCAGGCGGTTCGGAATACATTTTGCTGCACGATAGCGGCATTGCGTATACCACCCGTACTGAACACGGAACGAAGTGCCGCTTGCGATTGATCTGACACGAAGTTGCCGACGCCTGTGGAAGTTTGTTGATGAGATTACACATCCTACTAAACTGATTTATTGCGGAAAAGAAAACTCGTACCTGACATTTGTTAGCCATTCTTTTAGTACATTCCCCATCCGGTGTGCGTAAAGAATAACAGATAATTTCTTGTACTTTTTGTTTCTGCTGCTGAGGGAGATCACCTTTCTTTATCTTCTTTACAAACCTTTCACAAACGGAGATAATAGACGATTTAGGGAAACCGGCTTATCTGTCGAGGAAAACTGAAATTGGCAACATGGGGACAAGACTTTCAGAGAGCCGAACCTAAACACATTGCAGCTACGCCACTCCAAATTAGTAAAAAGAGGCTTAGCTGCAACGTGTTCAGGTTCGGCCCTCCGAAAGTCTTATCGCCAACTTACCAGTCTGAGACCCATTTTTGCGCTGTTTGCCATATTATGGAATTGGGGACTAAACTAGGGCGACAGCGCAAAGCGCCTCTTGGCCATTTATAGTAATTGACTACTCAAGTATTTGTTGCTGTGGAATACGTCACGACAAACGGTTACGCTATTGAAGATATCCCATAGCCGAAGCCGGTCCATGATAAGCCTTTGTGATTGTTGGTACCGTATATAGGCATATACAATTGAGCCTCTTAAAGTTGTGTGTGATAGCTCTACTGAACGCTCTGTTTGAAGCTGTATATGAGTTTCGTATAACTTGGCACGGGTTACGTAACATTAAAATGTACACAGGGGAGAGGGAGGAGGGATTCTTCATGAAAGAGTGAAAAACTCTTGAGGGAGCTTTGCATTGGCTTTGTAAGAGTAGTCGGATCGCTACTCATCATCATATGTTAATCATTCTGTGTGGCGTGGCAGTCATTTTCTTTATTTGGTTTAGAACAAAGAGAAATTGTAGAAATGGGGAAGCTAACATCCCGCACTATGCCTTTGCACAGCCGCCACTTTTATAATACAACGTAACTTCTCCGAAATTTTGTTCGGTGATGGGCTATCCCTGTTAGGCTACGCTTATGCTGAAGTATTTCGCTCGCGAAACCACAACGAATGCATCTCAATACTGTAGCACATTTTCATGGACTGGTTTGCAGGTGACTTCGGCAATAGTGGCAAAATGAGCTTTTTCTATTTGACCTCGCTTGTACATCACCACCCGCCATGGTTGCTTAGCGGCTATGGTGTTTGGGCTGCTAAACACGACGTAGCGGGATGAAATCCCGGCCACGGCGGCGGTATATCGATGGAGGCGAAATGCGAAAACACCCGTGTACTTAGATTTAAGTGCACGCTAAAAGAACCCCCAGTGGTTACAATTATTCCGGAGTCCCCCACTACGGCGTGCCTCATAATCAGATCGTGGTTCTGGCAAGTAAAACCCCGTAATTAAATTTTTTTGTACATCACCGATGTTCGCTCATATTTCTCGCTTAGTTAGTAAGGAGCGTTAGAACTAAGACTTCGTCGAATGTGCTGTTTGATGCTTCGGCAGACACGACAAATGCCACCAGAACTCAAGAATTACTCTTTCTTCAGTTAAACCTATGCTTCCATTTCTGCACACCAGTGAGCAATCGCTAGAGCCAAGTGCGGTTTTACTAAGGCGCTGGTGTTAGATATGAGCTGTTTTATTTGCGGCAGCGATACGTGCTAGATTAATACTCTCTGGGTGTGGCCAGTAACCAGGAAAAAGGGGCACCGGCGAAAACAGTAAACACGAATAATAATTAATCGCTTGGCCATCTTCCCCATATGCGAGCTCGGCTGTCTCGAATATCGGGATTGTTTTAGCGACTCTGACGTGCGGATACTTTTACAGTAAGCAAAAAAGCGCGCCCATTCTCATTCCCTGCCTTTCTGCCTTAACGTTGCACTCACAAAGGAAAAATGAACGACACGCCTTGGCCATTAATATTGTGAACAACGATTATTGTCGTGGTAACGTTATTACCACAAGTCAGTAATCCACCACATTCGCGTAACCTTACTGGACAAATTTATTCAGTTCAAGGGCGAGCCATGATAAATTGACGCATGCAACTGCAACAACAATTCGTATCTCAGGCGTCCATGGCAAGCTATTTATCCCTGTCTGCCGCAGCAGTTCTCCTAAGTGGTTTATGATGGTGACGAAGTCACACTCTCCTGAGCGTGTCGCCTGCGATCAGTCCTGGTCTATACGGCTGTTTCCCTATATATATTTATTCACCAATTTTCTTTTAGTTCCTGGTTTATTCGCTAATGTTCTCTCTGCCGAGTATTGTGAGCACTCATGAAAGATGTGATTAAATTGCGTTCTCTGTTGAATGGCTACATCAATACTCAGGAGCAGCTGCAGCAGCGTATCTGTACGGAAAGCTTTTAGTGTACGTCACGTCCTGCCGAAGCCAATGAATAATCGTCTGTGTGTGCCATGGGTGATCTTTTGCTATATGCTGGTCAATATCACGTAGAAATGCCTGTTTTACCGTACCTCCATCAAACCACTTATCCATAAAGGTAGCGTGGGTAGACGCTCTCCCGGATATGAGCCCTCTTGGTACTCGCCTGCCTGTTAATTTTTTATTCCCGTGCATGACATTGTTAGTTCGTTGTGTTGACGCAGTGCGCTGTCTGCGATAAGACCACCACATATCTGGCTTGATAGCAGTATCGGAGCAATCACTGCAACCTTTGTCGACTGGTGTGCCAGTGGGTAGATAAGTTTCACGAAGCGCTGCGACGATTTTTTTACGCGACGTTTACTGGCGCACTTTGGTTGGCAGCATCTTGGTTCAATGAGTGTTGCTGCTTCTGCGTCTTGAGAAAAAGGGTAGGGAGGTGTTTCACTGTCATCAAAAATAAAGAAAAAGCGGATGCATAGAAATTTTCTTTCACACATAGGCGCATCTTCGCGTCAGTCGCTGAAAACGTAGTAGACTTGCTTCAGGCCACGTGGTGATTGCCTATTTGGAAAGATGCCGCTGCGTGTTCCACTTGACGAAAGAAGGCACATTGTGCGTTTATTTATAGAGGGAATACCTCAGCGCGAAATCTGCCGCCGAACCAACAGGAGCCGGACTGCCGTGAATAGGATTATTCAAGCTTTCCGCGACGATGACAGATTCACAGATATGGAGCGCAGTGGGCGTCCAAGGGCCACGACTGAGGAAGAGGACCGCCTGATTACGGCCGCCATCGTGGCTGATCCTTTTCAAAGTGCAGAGGATATCCGAGAAGCGCTCTCGCTCACGGTATCGTCTGAGACTGTAAGAAGAAGGCTGAGTGAGCTTGGCCTGCAGTCTTTCGTAGCAGCACAGAAGCCCTGCCTCTCAGACAGCCAGCTACAAGAATGACTCATGTTCGCTACAGCAATGAAAGATTGGACAACAGAGAAATGGGGCGATGTCATTTTTAGCGACGAGTCAACTTTTTCCACGCTTTGGGACCAACGGAAGCGGGTTTGGCGTCCACTAAACTGCAGGTGTGTTTACAGTGTATTGGCAGTTAATTCACGAAGCTAATTCTGCATCACAACATGTTTCACGTAAAATGAGCTTTTGGACATTAAGAGATTTTTCTGTAGTGGTATTATGTTGAAAACATTAACGATTGTTTCATAGTACTACTTACTCTGAAGCTAATTAAAAGCTGCCAGTGGGTCTTTCAGTACTATCTAATGATGTTTGCACGTTTTCTATTGCAACTCTATAACAGCATTATAACGTTCATACGCAAGAGGAATCACAACATTTTTAGACGCGCCGCTGGAACCCAATTGTATGCTATTTCTTGCAGATATCTGCCTAATTACACACAGAGTGTTCTATCCAGTGGACGGTGTTCCGTGAGCGTGTGGGGAGCAATCAGCAAAGATGGCCTTGGTCCCCTTGTGCGTCTGGAAGGGCCCTTCACTGCGTCACGGTACTGCGACGTCATCACTAGACACCTCGTTCCGTATGCGCTGGACGGTCCCTTCAGCGACGGCTGCTATTTTTTTCAACACGACCGCAGACCGATCCATAAAGCACGTATCGTCCAGTCATTGCTAGAAGAACATGCTGTTTGCCAGCTTGAGTGGCCTCCATGTGGCGCCGACTTGAATCCCATAGAAAATGTCTGGGGCATGTTGAAGAAACGGCTGTCCACACGAGCCAACCGCGGCCGCACGGCCGATACGCTGTGGCAAGCGATCGCACAAGAATGGGAAAGCCTGCGCGGTCGACCGGAGATTACTGAATCTTTGTACGAGTCGATGCCCACACGCATCAATAAGGTGCTAGAAACGGCGGACATTTCACTTCCTACTAGATCATTGAGAGACCTATGTTTCATGACACTTCTGTAAATGTCTTGTGAATAAATTCATCCCCTTCAGACACGAATTATGATGCACTGTCTGCAAATGCGTCAAATGCGCATGGCATCATTTCAAGACGCTCAATATTACATTCCAAGAAAGAAGACGAAGCAATGTGCTGTTTTGTGCGAGTTTCAGTAAAAAAATTAATTAGCGTATAACTCATTATCTAATTATTCTGAAATCCGTCAGCTTCAATGCTTGCATAAAAAGAATCAACTATTAGGCCCGAAACGCATGCACACTTGCTTTTTCGGTTGTATTCGTGTCGACCGGAGAAAAAAAATACTCTTGACGTTGGTCTTGGAACGCGGCACGTCGAACGATTGTCTAACATGGTAGTGTCTCCAGCAAAGTGATCATCTGCAGCAATACGCAGGACAATGAAGTTAACTGACCGCTAGTTGTCCCATCAGGAAGCGGACACGAATGTGCACACTGAGTTTTAGGTCATTTGAAGAAACACGTGGCGTGGGACGCGCCTCCGAAGTTCGAGTCCCCAAACGAGGACGCCGTGTCGCAAAGGGTTATAAAAAGAGTCATCGCACCCAATTATTTCTTATTTTTCTAAATGTAACCACTATAGCAGCGCGGTGGTTCGGGCTTTGCGCAGCAAAACCTGGGCGCAGGCGATCCAATTCCGGCCGCTACTGTCACTTAGCGATGGGGGAGGAACGGAAAAATTCTGCCTACTGACTAAGCATCTGTGTCCCATGGCTGCCTCACCGCTCACTCACGCACTCACGAAAAAAAGAAAAAAAAACAGTGTTAGAATAAAGGCAGTAATCCAATCTAGACCATGCGACCCCAAGATTTTAAATGAACCTCTTCTTGGGCAAGTTGGCGCTTAGAATTTCTAGCTATACTTGATTGTGGCGTGAAATACATTTCGTGAAAAGGGGACAGAAGGAAGAATGATGATGACGATCTTCTGTACAAATGGCACATACCCACCGTGGGGGGTCGAAAGAGACAGTGGCGCTTCACTGTCTTCTTTCTTCTGTCCCCTTTTCCACAATTAAGTATTCCTAGGAGACCACAAGATTATTTTCTTTGTCCAGGGTGATTTTTTGACGAGTAAATAGGCGTCTTCATTGCCATATAATGAGACATGGTGAGGCACTTGCTGAAATACTACTATACTTCCCTGCGCCAATGAACCATCAGCAGCTTCGGCAAGCAACGAACTATTTCCCCGTTTTCGTAGGATGCCCTTGCAACGATGAAAATTTCAAACGCTTATTTCCGAATGCATGGCGGTCAACCGGGTTATTCCTGGTTTACGTCCCGGCCTTACCACTCACTACTTTTCTGTGGCTTCCCTCTCTCTCTCTCTCTCTCTCTCTCTCTCAAACGCTTCGTTGCGATGTGGAAAAGTCGTGTTCGTCTGCTACCATGTTGCCCACAGCGGCCTCCGAAATGCATGCACAAACGTCGCTACTCTCAGAGTCTACGTAATGCACGAGGCCCTGCACAAAGAGACAAGCCTGTATGCTACCTCTTAGTTGAGTGGTTAGCGCATCCGTCCTGCAATTCTACTTAACCGCAAAGGCACGAGTTCCATCCCCAGTGGTGGTGGTCGGTGAAGCTTTGTTTTCGTACGACAAACGAGAGTGAATTACAGATGTGAAATTTGCATAATCAGGAAGCGATAGCGTCTATGGTGTCATGAATACAATGATGGCGTTACGGAGAGGGCAGGCGAACGCGTCGATGACTGAACGAAGCAAACCCAGTTCGAAGCTGTTCATCGCTCTCGCATCAAATCTGCCCCCCCCCCCCCCCCCCCCTATTGGGGAAGTTGCAAACAAACCAGCAATGGAGCACGGCGATCGTGCAGTACATAATCGGCACGATGTCGTCCAGTTTGGCGCATGCATATTAAGAATACGTGATGAACACCGTGCATAACTGCACGAAAAGTGTCACACGTTGGTAGTTGGATAAAGGGGATCTTCACTGTAAACGTTCCCGCTACTATAATGGCGGAATTATTGCTAGACGTTAACTGCACGAGCTAGTGACACACCAATAATGCCGCGCGTTTTGCGTAATTATAAATATATTTATTGTCATGGTTAAGGGGGGCTTTCTTTCCACTTATTGTAGCTGAAATATTTAAACGAGCGCTATCGTAGTCCATCATGATGCTAATAAACCCGTCAACCAGATAACGACAGGAAAGGCTAGGAAGTCAGCAATATTAGATTGTCCGTCGTGCTTATCATAGTGGTTGCCATGATGCTTTGAAGTATTCACCAATGTTGCTTTTTTTGTGCGTGGGCTGGAGTTACCCAATTTTGCGCCTTGCTTCTCTGCTTTCTTTCGAAATTGTGACGTTCCGCTTTACGTGAGCGCGTTGGTGAAGTCAGTCTCATTATAGTGCATGTCATGTTGTATGCTTGACTTTTATTCGCGCATCTCTTCATAAGCACTTACTGTGTAAAACTCTGGTGGTTCGAGGCTTGCTTATGCAGCACGCAACGGACACAACGAGGAATGTGAGGAAGATGCTGGCGGTTATTGACGGCTAGACTGTATGTGTTACTTTCATGTCAAGGTTTTGCATCTGTTTTGTTCTCTTTTATTTACTTTTCGTGCACTTTACGCGTTATTCAGCGAACTCAAGTGCCTATGTAGTGTCTTCATGTTCTCCTCTTCTGTTTTCTACAGCTACGTTTAATGAATCCTTCGTGCCCTTTCTGTCAATTATTCCTGCTATGTCGTGTTTTTCTGTCGCCACCATTCCCGTGTTCACTGAAAAAAAAAAAAAGTGACAGGGCATCTGTCACCCTAATGGAGGGCATCTCCATTAGAGTTCACTTTCTAAGATAGACCAGAAAAGCTGCTAGTACTGTGTTTAGGTTCTATAATAAAAGTATTCCTTCGAGCGAACATTATGATAGAAACAAATAATAGAGTTTTAGCAGTGCCGTATTACGGTACGGTAAGTGCGGTATACGATACGGCATTACCGTTCTGCGGACACTTTACGCCAGCAGATAAGTAGAATATAGTTAATTCCTGCAATAAAAACTCGGCGCCTCCGTTAAGTAATGTGTGCGTCCCTAGATGGTGCCACCAACCCAAAGTGTTGTTTTTTTTTTTTTGCCACGCTCTATGTTCTTTTTTTTTGTGGATTTTCGTTTATATTAATCTGCTTTTTTTCTCATTCGGCCTGAGTATATTACTCGAATGTTACGAAGGGTACGGCCACAAGTTCAGTTCACCTCAGCTCAAGGTTATGCTTGCGGCTAGAAGGGCTCTCATACTTGCTGCCACTTCGCCGCGTCGCAGAAGGTGAAATAAAGTTATCTCGTGCCGTAGTCCTACCGTTGTCGAAAACGCACGCGAGACGAGGACATGCACGTCGTGGACTCTGTGGACTCTTGGTCCGGCTCGGCTCGCAAAACACGGTGCGCACGTTACCCATGCCGTATAGGCTCCTTACCGTCTAGTATGCCGCACGGTAAGTCTTTCCGTACGGTAAAGTGCGCGCATGCGCAGTCCTCGGCCGGTACGGTATTACCGCACTTAGCCTACGGTAACTTGTCACTGCTAAAACTCTCTAATAACTGAAGCTCATAACTCCCCAATTGACGCCTAGTGTCTTTCCCGTTCTAATGCATAATTTAGCAGTTCCATCAAGTATTAAAAAGGTCACTTCGTGTTTACCAGCTACTGCATCACTGCAATGCAGTAATTATTTTTGTTCTACTTAATTTCGGCCAACTGACAGTATACTGCCCCGAAGTAGAGGTATGCTCACTTTTTATGTCCCTGTAACGCTGCCGCAGCTACGCAACACACAATAAACTGTCCACCAAAAGCTAGAGCTACTCAAACAGGGACGTTTTAAGACATTTGACACTGACGGCATACCAACTATATGCAGTGTTTACGTACGCTTCACTCTACGAGGCAGCGTGTATAGCTGTAGTCCGCCGGTAACGCATTCACGTGCTTCACTTTCTAGTGTGTGTGTTTTTTTTTTCTCTCTCTCTCTACTGCTGCGTCGGTGGTGACAGGTGGGAGCATGGGCGGGGGACATCGGCCTGACAGGTGCGGTGCCGCCTGGATCCACATTGTCGCCTCCCTTGCCTGTCCCGGCGCGGCCGCCCTGGCTTCTGGCGTCAACCCGTGCCACAGGCGCAGCCGAAACTGAAGGGGGCAAACGAGGCGGCGAGTCCACAGAGCGGGCCGACTTGAGACACCGGCAGCTCCTCCGCGTCATCACCATCGTCGTAGGTGTCCCAACGTAAGACGATCACTACTGGCCCCCCGCCCACGCCAACGGAGCGAACGGCGGTGGCTGCACGCGCGCGCCCGGGCTTAAAATTTTCTCATGTGCCGCAAAAAAAAAAAAAAAATAACATAAATGATCAAAGAGAGAGAGAGGGGCGGGGGCACGAAGGAATAGGAAAGAGAAGGCAGTTGACTGGCAACACCTGCCACCGGACGGTGCCTCTAAACAGAGTGTCTGAAAACACAGTAGGCAGCAGTACGGCTCGTGGACGAAAGAGAAACAGAGAATTTGATGCGGCGGAAGGAACGCTGTGGAGGAACTAAGAACGAGAAGGACTTGCGTTTGAGTATGCGCTTGAACGGTCGTAAGATGACAGCCTCGGGACAGGCGAGAAGTGTGGCCCACAGGTGCGTGGCTTTGTTCAAAGAAAAAATAAATAAATAAGCTAACAACAAACTCGTGTCGCGGGGCTGAAGTGAGACAGGCGTGACCTTCTTGTCTGCTTAGGAGAGGCAGCGGGAGAGAAAACAATGTCTGAGTAAATTTTGGGCAATGCGGGAAGATGGGAGATAAAAGGAATGGCGTAAGCGCTTACAAAACAATGTCTGGGTAAATTTGGGGCAATGCGGGAAGATGGGGGATAAAAGAAATGGCGTAAGCGCTTACAATGCACGATGGTTGCGTCGGCGTTATACTTTTGTTGCTCCGCATGGTGAGTGGTGGCAGCAAAGGGGACAACTTTTGGGCCACAGTGACGGAGAGAAGTATAATGTTGAGTGACAGCAAAAAAGAAAGAAAGAGACATGGGCGAAAGAATGCTCGTTATGTAGGCTTCACGAAAGTTGTAGTAAAACTGTTACCGTTGCGTCATTTCTGTGAAAATTTTAGTGAAGTCAGTTTAAGGAAGGTCCCCGCAGAGGGATGTTCTGCATTATTTTGCGCTGTCTAGTCAAGCTGAAGGGGTCCTGGAATCATTGTGAAACACGTGGCCACAGAATTCATTGCAGAAAAAAAAAAGAAAGTAATGCATGCAGCAGCTTTGTAACGACGCTTCAGCCCCGGGCATTGAGCATGAATAATGATATACTCACTTTTCTACTGACAAGTGCCAGAGTCGGCATCTGATTCTCGTGTCCGAGCACCCGCAGTTGGTCTGTGAAATAATATTTTCGAATTGTTTTTTTGTTGTTGTTTTTTTGTAAGGGTCATTGCTTCACAACTATAGTATACAAAACTATAAAGTTTCTGTCTAATACGGTTGGCGTCATGTCGCAAGGGTGAATACATGCTTAACAGTTGTTGACTGTTTCGCCTGCCGGTGAAATATGCACGTAGGGAGATCAATGTTTGCTTTGTTTTTTTTTTTTTTTGTCAATGTTGGGTGATATTTACGTGCCTCTGTGGGCTTTTTCTTATTGATTTTAGCTAGGTAAAGTAAACGTCGCACATTTGGCATTATTTTCGGGAACCAAAAGCGCCCTTAACCATTCGCCTGGTTGTTTGAAGCAAAAAACAAGAAGAAAAGCTGATTAGATAACTCCCTGAAGCAGACAAAACAGGCAAGCTAGATAAGTACACATCGCTACCACACGTGTGCCCGAGGTACTGTGCGATATACTGTGTAACAATTGCGAAAACTTCCCAAAACACTTTTGTCGGAACTTACGGGGGAACGATAGCTCGAGGTCTTTCATGAGCGCTGCTGCTAGGATGAAAAAATTTCACTCCTTAAACATGCGAAGGGTTTTAAATGACTGGTCAGAAAGATTGAGAGCTCGCTGGGAAAGGAAGCGATATCGCGCGGGAAGCGATGCTGGCGATATATTTAAAGCAGTGAACAGATGCCGCTGCTGGCCCCACTTCTTCAGCAGCTTCATGGCGAAAAAAAAAGAAGTAACGCAAGGGTGAATAATGATTTAAATGCGCTTTCTAACGCTTCTCCTCAAAGAGAACCGAACAAAAAAATGCCGCCACCCTCTCCGACAACGCAGAGTATTTTCCTCACACGAGGCGTCTTTCTTTTCTCTTCCAACTCCTCACTTCCTGCGTTTCTGGCCACCCACTTCCGCTTGTTTGGCTTCTGCTTCCTTTTCTTCCCCGCCTACTCTATTCTCCTTTTCCTCCCTCATGCATTTTGCGCAATCCGGACGGCTCCCTCGCTTCCTTCTTGCCCGTGAATTTTATTGTACCTTCTTCTTCTGTTTTTTTTTTCTTTTTGCCGGGAAACCCCATCCCTGGCGCGCTCCTTTCCTCGCCCTTCGATCCCCCCCCCCCCCTTTCCACCCTCTCCCAACTGTTATTGCTTCCGCGCCGCCGGCCAGCGCCCTCCGTACGTGATAGCTCACGGCATCGACGGAAGGAGGATGCCACCATCGGTCAACGGGTCGTCGACATCATCAGCGCGAGTCCGCTACACGGGATTCGCCGTCCAGCTGCTGGACATGGTGGCCTCGGCGCTTGGGCTCGAGTACGAGATACGCGCGTCGGCAGACGGCTCCGACTACGGCACGCTGTCGGCGCGCGAGGGCCGATGGAGTGGACTGGTGCGGGAGGTCTTCGAAAGGGTGAGCTATGCCATGTGCGAAGGAGGCAAGCAAGCACAAAAAAAAAGCTTATTCACATTGAAAATGGTGAGGGAATGCGGCTGACGTCAGCCAGCATTAAGACGATCAGGTACGGTGCATTTCATTAAAACAGCATTTTATTTTCATCAAAAAGATGAAGGAGGCCGTTGGCAAACTCTGTCCCTCATAGCAGCTTCACATAAGACGTCATCCCACTGGGAAGCAGTTTCTAAAGGACTAGACAATAAATATGAGTGAAAAGAATTATATACTTTTTAAATATTTTCTGCTAAGTGAAGAAAGAGGTTTATTCACACACACAAAAAAAAAACATTCTTCACAACAACAGCAGAAGTCAATGTACATGTTGGAAAGTACTAATAACGAAGCTAAAATGAAATCATCACCTAAAGAAAAAAGAAGAAAAAAGAAAAAAAAAAAACAGGCAGTGAGGTTAACCAGACGCACATCTGATTTACTACCCTGCACTGCTACAAGTGAATAAAGGGACGAGCCATGACAGAGTCACATGTTAAAGCCCGAAATCTAAACACAGAAACAAATGATTACTCTTCGTACATGAACACATACACAATGCCTAAATAAAGTTACCCGTTGGAAAACAATGCGCAAACATCATGTTTGCGGCTACACATATTTCTTGATGGTTCACAGCTTATTGGGCTGCTCGCTTGGCGCATTTCGTTTCTGCATCTTGTGGCCGCATTTCACAATTATTTCATCTCTTATAGTGAGTACCTCTCCATTGCATTATTTACCTTCTTGTACTTGTTAAAACGCCGATGATGCCAGACTTATTAGACAAGTTTGATAATGGAGTGTTTTCTTGACATTTTATTTACGATACTGTTGGCCATAAGGCCGTTACAGGGTGGGTTTTAAGGCATCACAAAGAGAATTTCGGTGTTACAACAAAAGGTTATCAAAGATACAAACTGGGTGTTACAGCAGTAAAATACATCAATAAAATGTCAGTCATAGAAAACGGGTAAACACATAATTTGAACAGCAGTAATCAAAATAGAAGCTGGGTATTACAACAGTAAAGTACGTCAACGAATTGTCCGTGATAAAAAACCAAAAAAAAAAATTAACACGTAGAATGACAATTTGTACAGGAGTCTAGCACTTCGGCAATAAATTTTGTAGCCTTCAATTCATAAGAAAACTCTAATTCATAAAACAAACCATACATGGTATATGGTAGCAGTTCACAAAAAAAAGGGGGAAAAGAAGCATGTGTATTATGTACAAGAATGGAAGCAAACAATCATTCAGGTTTGTAATGATGTCATTAAACATTTTTCGAAGGTTTCAACTGAGGTGCACTGCATAACGGATGATGGCAGTGCGTTCCAGTCTTTTATGGTTCGGGGTAGGAATGAATTTGCATATGTGTCGATATGTAGCTGTGGCAAAACAAACGTCGAGTCATGTTGTTTCCTAAGAGTTCGCTTTTTTGCGGGAGCTAAGTAATCTGAAATATCGATGTTAAAATGGTGTTTAGAAAGCAAAAATAGGAATTTTAGTCTTGCCACTAGACGCCGCTGTGATAGAGGGGGTAGTTGAAGCTGATTTAACATCTCTGTTACCGAGTCGGCGGAGGAATATTTGGACAAAATAAACCGTGCAGCCTTTCTTTGTACCCTTTCGAGTTCGTTTATTAGACCCACTTGGAACGGATCCCATATAGTGCTTGCGTACTCTAACGTTGGCCTCACATAGGTTAGAAAAGCGGTTAATTTGACTGAGTGAGGCGCAAGCTTCAACTTTCTGCACAGAAACCAAAGCTTTTTTTCGGCAGTGCTCGTGATACTTGTGATGTGTGTTTTCCAGCTTAGGTTCTTGCTGATAGTTATCTCTAGATATTTCAGTGTATCAACTGTAGCGAGTATTCGGGAGTTCACAAAGTATTTGTGATCCACGACATTCTTTATCCTGTTTGATACCCTGAAGACAACTGTTTTTTGCTCGTTTATCTTCATTTTCCACTTTTCACACCATATTTCAATGGCAGCAAGAGCGTCACTCAGCGATTTTTGATCATTAACTTCGTTAATTTCCCGGTAAAGTAAACAGTCATCTGCGTACAAACGAACGGTGATGTCTTCACTAATACCGGAACTGATATCATTAATGTATGCCAAAAATAAAACAGGACCTAAAACAGACCCCTGCGGCACGCCTGAGTTCACAGCTAAGGTGCTCGATCTTGTGCCACTTATTTCTACATACTGCGTTCTACCGGACAGATATGCGAGGATCCATTCTAACAAATTGAGATCAATTCCCATTTGTGCCAATTTGCTGATTAACAGAGAGTGAACAACCCTGTCAAAGGCTTTAGAAAAGTCTAAGCAAATCGCATAAAGTTGTCTTTTGTTGTTCAAAGCACTAGAAAAGTTGTTGATGGTTTCCATTAGCTGCGTGGTAGTAGAAGGGCGTTGCCTAAACCCGTGTTGATTTAGAAAGAAGATTTTGTTATGTTCAAAGTAAGTGTATATGGATTTGGATATTATATGTTCGTGTAGTTTGCAGCAAACACAGGTCAACACCTCGCCGACAACATCGTCAAGGTGTCAAGTGTTATTTTCACGCTATGGGCTGTTATTAATGGGAATCTGAGACGCATTCACACTGCGCTGCTTCGGAAGCGTTGTCGAAATTGTAAGGAGCAAAGAAAGAATTTAAAGGCACTTTCAGACAGAGGCGGCTAGCACGTACTCTAATGAAAAGACACCCAACTTACTCAACTTACGACAGTATTGGGATATTACCAAGACATCGACTAAAATCGACGTCGTATACTCATGAACGTTTAGATTTGTTGTATTAGGCTCGTTTCTATTGCCTCCTTCTCTATGCATATTTCTCAGTCAACCTACTTCCTTTTGAGCTAGTGCAGCTGTTGTGCACGCAAGACGTGCACGCAACCGAAACCTGTTGCGGTGAATACTGTTTATATAATTTTTCTTCTTTTTGGCCGTCACAACGCTTAAAGAAGGCTTCCACTGATTCTATTTCAGCATCGGAAGTGGTAGGGAGCGAGCAGGCTGTTAGGGAGTAAATTTCACATGCACCAACAAGAGACCCGACGAAGGGGAAGCCGCTTTCAGGAAAGCCTAGCAATATAACTTTTGTTTGTCCTCTCTGATCATCCTGCTTTTCTCCTGCCCAGCAGCTTGAAACAACATTTGGCAAGTTAAACGACCATGCATGTGCACCAAGAAAGTATTCGGGAGTGTATATATCCGCCTCCTAGCCCAAAATTACACAGGTCTCAGGCGGTTGACTGGAGGCGACTTCAAACCAGAACTTACACGAACCCGGTACATCTTACCCTCATGTTTCCGGACTTACACCTTGAGGCCTAGTGTAAATTAAGTGGTGATAGAGGAGCCACCCTAGGAGCATATACTCTTGGATTGCGAAATAGTTCAGAGGAGAATTGCAGTCACCCCGGGTGAACTAAAGGCGCGGTGGAGAGTCGCACTGACTATCTCTGATATCCAGGACCAACTTTGGGGCATCCAGCAAGCCCGGTAAGCTACCGATAGACAGAGTCTCTCTGCAGCCCCCGGCGCCGCCTAGATCCAGGCCCTCAACTTGCAGGATATTCATCAAAGTTTTCTCATACATACACACACCAGAACGACTTTACTTAATCCGGAAATATCATCTCTGACAAGTATAAAATACTACATTTCGGCTAAAGAACAGTAATTATTAGTCTTACTGAAACTTTAGGTGCGCAGACTACGCCAAAGCATTGACAGTAGCACGTTACTCCGGCTGTGAGCGAAGCGTCGCACTTGTGTATCTCTCGCAAAGTTTAAAAATTAAAAGGAAAAGAAAAAAAAAAGCTAATGTGAGAGAAGTTCTCCTTCCAGTAATGTACTTCAAGTATTCAAAGAAATATAGCACGAGGAGCTTTTTCATTATTGTCATGCTATTGATTGACTGATCACAGTTGACCTAATTATGGTGGGATATAAATATTTGCCAGTACAGCATGCTTCCGACTTATCCACAGCGTTTTGTTCGTGCAGGATAATTGCGGATGAAGTTATTTAGAAGTTCACCACCAAACGCGATGCCGTCACGTGTACCTAAAGAAAATAAGCACACAACAAGTTTAGACCGAAGGGCGATGCGCTGAGCGACAAGCGGGAGCTCCTCGGATAGTGGTCTAACAACACGTGAGTGCGAGGCGTTGGCGTGCCGCTGCACGCAAGGAAACTCGTGCTGGCCAGAAGGAATAACACCCTGGCAACTACCAGGAGTCTCACAACGGTGGAGTGATGAGGGCCGCCAGTGACGTTGCATGGCGTCGCACCTGGACCATGCCAGAGATGATACTAACGAGAAATCGCCTTCATTAGTGGGCGCCCAATGAAATATTAGATGCCGTTAGCTTCATGTTTACTGCTCAGACTAGGAGGTTCTCAGGACTTCAAGGTTACATACATGTAACCGAAGGCGCAAAATGAATACATAATAAAAAGGAAACGGGAAGTTGAACAATATGTGAAACTAAGACACAACAACGAAAAGCTCAGAGCAGAACAAAGACATAGAGTTGTGAAAAATATCAGCAGGGGACAATATCAGCAAATACAGCAGGGGAATATCAGCAAAAAAATAAATAAAAAATAACAATCTTGAAAAGAAAAGTGTACATACATGCAACCGAAGGCGCAAAATGCATACATAATAAAGAGGAGGAGAAGGGAAGTTGAACAATATGTGAAACTAAGACACAACAACGGAAAGCTGAGAGCATAACAAAGACAGAGAGTTGTGAAAATGTCAAGGTCATGAATGTGGGCATTATAAAGACTCTGTATTCTATGGACGGTTGAGTGTTGGTGGTGACAAGCAGCAACATGGAATGGTCTGTGTTCTCTGGTGATCTTGCGCGGAATACGACATGTAATAAAACTGAGCAGTTCGGGGCACATGAGGATATATCCTCATGTGCCCCGAACTGCTCAGTTTGAAACCATGAAGGAGTTTGAAAAGGAAAAGCAGGTCAGCGCGATTACATCGGCAGCCAAGTAAGGGCAATGGCAATAATCTAACAGTGCTAGAGCAGGGCCCACAGTCCGTGTTAGCAAAGCGGTGATGATAAATGCTTAGAAAATTTTTCTGGACCCGATCTATAATGTCACTGTTGGATCTAGAAATGCCCTTCCACACGACCGACGCGTATTCGAGTTGAGGAAGACAGATTGTTGTGTACAACTTGCGGAACGGTGTAGGAGAATTGAATTCTCTCGACAGTCTGCAAACAGAGCCAAGAGTGCGCATGCCCCGCATTGCGACGCGTTTAGTGTGAGCTGAAAAGTGTAAGGTTGTATCAAAAAGTACACCAAGATCGTTGATTTCACGGACCTTACACAATGGTACAGAATCTACTGAATAAGAAAAAGAAATGCTTGCTGTTTTGCGGGTGAAAGTCATGACCTTGGTCTTAGCAGCATTCAAGGTGAGGTTATTATCTGTGCACCATTTAGAAAAAGAAAGCAGATCAGACTGCACGATGCGACAGTCATCAACAGTGTGAATTGCCTTAAATATCTTTATGTCATCGGCATATAGGAGGAATGAAGAACGCCAAATGGCGGAAAGAACGTCACTAATAAAAATTAAAAAAAGGAGTGGTCCTAACACTGGTCCTTGAGGAACGCCGCTGGTTACCATGTACGAAGAAGACGTTTGGCCGTTGACGTTAACAAAACATGATCTACCAGTAAGATAACTCCGCAAGAGATTTACAATTTATGAGTCAACACCAAAGTGTGTAAGCTTGATGAGAAGCAGTGAGTGACTTACCACATCAAAAGCTTTACTGAGGTCGCAATATATGGTGTCTACTTGCCCCCTTTGAAGTACCGGCGCGGAGATATGTGTCATGTAGCTTGCGAGATTTGTGATAGTGGAGCGGCCGGTGAGGAATCCATGCTGATTCGGAATCAATGTGTTCTTCACAGTACAAGACAATACGTTGTGAAGAGCAAGCTCAAAAACCTTAGAGCCAGACTTAAATACAAGAAAAACACGAGCAGTTTTCCACATGTGAGGGAAGGTGTAAGTATTCAGAGAGCTATTAAATATAGATGTCAATACTGGGGCAAATATACCTCCGTACGCTTTTAAGATTGCGGAATGGATGCCATCAGGACCGCAAGATAGGGAAGGCTTCAAGCGCTTAAGGCATTCGATGATCAGCTTTGCATCAAACAACACAGGACTAGATGTAGGAGCCGTTGTGTGCTGCTGACTGATACCAGCGTTGAAACCTGAAGGTTTATATAAGGAAATGGGCAGCAAAACATTTCGCGACTGCTTGGACTTCTACTCCACTAGAGTCGAGCAGGCGAAAACACTCTCCGCGATTTCTGGTACGCTTGCGGATATACTTCCAACATTCCGCCGGCCGGTCGGAGGCGCTCTTCTCCAAGAGTGCAATATATGCGTCATGATCCTGCTTATAGAGGCGTTTGCAGAGAGTTCGAAAAAAGCGGAATTCTTCTCTCCACTTATTAGGCACAGGAATTCTGGATTTACGATGTGCGCGATCTTTATGCTTTAGGGCAGTTATAAGTTCAGATGTGAACCAATGAGGATATTTAGAGCGCCTAGGAGTGTACTGAGGAATGTATTGGCGCATACCGCTCAAAACAAGCTCCGTAAACTGATCTATTTGGTCATCAACATTGCTTTTATCTGTGACCAGGGACCAATCTCTGGTGAACAAGAAGTCAAACAAGCCAACATAATCACCCTGCTTGAAAGCAAATCGAGAAGATTCATTACAGCCAGTAGAGAAGCTCTGCTTCAAGGCTGACACAGAGGCAGTTATCTTAAGTGAGGGGTGAAACTTATCGGGACGGACAAGGGAAATGTCAGAACGGGAAACATCTATAGCTTGAGCATTAGAGAGGCAAAGTTGTAAAACGTTGCCACAGGAATTGGCGATCAAGTTGTGCTGCTGAAGAGAACAGAAGGACAAATTCTAACAACAGGCTGCATTTGTTCTCTATGTAATGATTATAATGAGAATATGTAAGCGTGTTCCAATCAATTCCTGGTGTGTTAAAATCACCAAGAAGGATTACTCTGTGCTTGCGATGGGAGGATAAGACATTTTCAATAGAAGAGATGACCTGATCAAACAAAGCAGGAGAAGTATTCGGTGGAACGTAGAACGTTCCGATTAACAATTTTTCACAGCGCGCTAGGCTGACTTCAAGCCAAATCGATTCCTGTACGCTTTCTATGTCGCTGCGCCTTACACATGTCAGAGAGCTGTCAACGGCAATAAGTACGCCACCACCTTTTTGTTTAACTCCACTGAAGTCCCGGTCACTTCGAAAGACGTTATAATGTGGCGGAAAAAAATCTCGGGAGGAAATTTCACGGCAGAGCCATGTTTCGGAAATAACAAAAATAGGAAAGGAAGACAAAATGACATTGGCGAAAAATTCACGTGCCTTGGTGCGAATCCACGAACGTTTCGGTAAAAAATGTTAATTATAATCAATAATGTTAAATAACGTTAAAAAATAATAATAATACAATAATACCTTTATTCTTGAGAACAGGTGGTACAAGGTGCCAAGGCATTAGGAAAAAAGTTACTACGAACAGCAACTTGACTAGTCCTAATGACCAGAGAGTTCAGAAGGCAGCAGACAGCAAGAAGCGAACAGATGAAACAGTTTAGAAAAAAAAAGGAGAAAAGGAAAACCAAAGAGAGAAAGAAGGAGAAAGTAAGAGCATATAGTACATCGATCACATTTAAGCAAATTTGCTTCACACATCAAACAATTTCTATTCATACTGTTGGCATGCGTACTCCTAAAAATGCATCCATGTCAAAGCTGAAGCAGTCGCTCCATGAAAAAATGGACGAGGACTTCATCTCCTAGGAATTGCTGTGATTGCTTGGCTCAAAAGGCACATTAGCTGCTGTTGGTGTTACAATTGCGACGCTTGAAGCCGCAACATTTCTGTCATAAACGTTGTCGCTGGCGAATCCCGTAACAGTTGATTTGCAGGAGTTTATTGGAGTGGTAGGCCGTAATAATATTCTGCCAAATCCGTCCAGGCTAATATCTATTCTCCCCCTATGACTGAAGATAACCTCTGCGGTGGTCATCATTGTATTCGCTGGAAGAAATATCAAAATAGTCCACTGCCTTGGGATGAACATGGCGACTCACCGGGCCGTCTCCTTGAAGTTGGCAGCTCTCCAGGTGAGCCTGGCCATTCCACTCCACAGCCGTTATCTCGATCCGCATGGTCCTCCTCCGGCTGTGCCAAATGTAATGTTCTCACTCATCACCATATACACAGAGGGGTAACGCCTTGATTTCGTTCTGCTCGACCTCTTCTTTCCTCACTTCGGTCTTCGCTCAGTCCTATTGTATATATATATATATATATATATATATATATATATATATATATAGATTCAACCTATATTGCACATAGTGCAGAGGATGTGTTAGGTCACCAACTACTACACTTGCATTTAGTGAACATCTGATAGACGGAAGCACATGTGGAAGCCGTGAAGAAGGTGCTGGACAAACGTTCACGACAGATTTCAGTATTGAACGTGCACCTCACCTGATTATTTCTGCGTTATAGTTTTTGACAGATAACAATATGTCTGACAAATATGGACGATTATGTCGAAAACAGACCAACTAGTGTTGTCTAAGGTATTGCACGTCAAGCGCAATGTGTCGTCTGTGCGAATAGAGACGCACCCTTCACGTTAAGCGATCACCGTGGACGTGTACAGTTATCTCTCGCCTGTCACAATCGCCGCAGCCGCATGCTAAGAACTCATATACATCAACAGCGTTTCGTCTGAGTGATGCTGGCATCGGTCTTAACGGCAGTTTCCTCTAGCAAAGTTGACAAGACACAGTCTGCTTGTCCTTCGTCGTCAATTCGCAACCATGTTCCATTACGGGTCAGCGCTGCAGCTACAAGTTATTTTGCGATCCTCTCATGTTTCCTTCTAAGTGGCCGTTAAACTGCACGCCGCTTGCTGATGCCCCTTTTTCTTTAAATATTTCGTTTCCAAGCAACCACTTAAAGCTTTCCGTCACTTAGCTCCTTCGGGCCTATGTGTAATGGAGCACTCCGAAGAGGAGTCTGGCGTCACGTACTCTTTCGAGAAAAGATGAATTACTCGGCCGCGGCACTCCCACTGATAGATGATCGCCTTAAGCGGTTTGAAGCTTTAATTGAATTTCGGCCAACCTCCGCTCTTTCATTTATTTCTTACGCCGCTGCGGTGACAAGAAAGGCCCGGAGTGCGAGTTTTAATTTTAGCAATTCTTTAGCCAAGACTTACTTTTAATTCCTTTTTTATCACTTCTGTAGAATCAGAGCCACGGTGAGTATAAAACAAAATTGGAGCTTCGCGCAGCTAATGGGCCAATGTTCGGCCGTCTTGTTTTATTGAATGTCCCCACCATACTTGAGCATTTCTTTTAATGGGGCAGGCACGAATGTGAAGCAAAGCTTTGAAGCGGCCAGAGAGTTAAATAAGAGCGCGATATTTAAATTCTCGAGTCTTCCTAGGAAGCCTGCTGCACTTTTATTTATTTCATTATTCTTTCATTGCCCGTTTATCAATTTCTAGACCCGATTCGAAGCAACCTTGTCAGTCTTAAAAGGAGGAGTGTTACTTGGGTAGCAATAGGCTGCTAGGGAAATTGAATTTGCTTGTAGCGAGGCGATCGTTTCGACCATGCTTTTTGTTTTCTTTTAGTGCTTTTTAGTCCACGCTTTTGCTCAGAATATGTTCTCCTGGAGACGGTAATCTAATGGCCAATGAGTCGAAATTGTTGTTGCGAAAGCTAACTGCCTTTTCGCTGATCCTTCGCGACTTAAGATTAGGTCATTTTCACCGTCGTATCACCGAATCAAAGACTAAAACGTTTGCCTGCTCATTTTGAGCGCCAGAAATAGAGCCGTAAGAATCGGACTTAAAGGAGCAAAGCCCATTTAATCGCGATTCTAAAAGCGAAAGCTGCATGATACGTTACTCTTACACTTTTCCATTCGTAATCTCGTATTTTGTTGTTTTTGTACGAGCTCGTGGAATTACACTGTTTCGTAGCCATGCTTCCCATGATTTCCCATGAAGAAATAGCCAAACTAAGAGCTTCGCTAGCGGAAAGTCAGGCGGTAGCGACCACCTGCAAGGAGCATCTCGCTTCTCTGTCATCGGAATCAAACTCCCTTCCCAATACCACTCCGTCGTCAGTCGAAATGTTTCACCAGATGGAAACTTCCCTGTCGCAAAAGCTACAACAACAGCTGCAGCTGCAGGAACAGCGTCAGATGCAGCAACTTCAACTTTTCCTCCACGAAAAACTTCAGGAACAGCTTCTCGCCTTCCGCGAGCAGCTAGCGGACAATCTTCCTGTTAAAGGAAAGAAAAGAAAGAAGCCGAAAGCGAACTCAAGCGTCGAGGATGTCGATAGGTCCATGGAGAACGCACCATTACCTCGCGATGGCGAGTAAGCGCAATAATCACGCACAAGAACTCCATGCATGGCAGTGGAATTGCAGAAACTTCTCAAGAAAAAAAGCCACACTACAACAATACATAAAAACCGCAACAACTCCACCGCAGGTTATCGCATTGCAGGAAACAGGTACGAGGTCCACCATGTCCGGATATGAAACGTATATGGCGAAGACAGATACAAGGGTAGCAGTGCTTGTCTGCCACAGGCTGACGGCAATAGACCGCACACTGGATGGTAGTGAGATTGACCACGTATTTATAGAAATACTGCCGGCAGACAGGAAGGCACGCAGCGTCTTCGTCCTAAACATATATAGCCCACCAAAAAAGTGTGGTGAAAATTTTGATTGCCTCATCAGATCGGCACTCAAGGAGGCGAAAAACAACACGCTGCTTGTGCTAGGCGACTTCAACGCGATGCATCCGACTTGGGGTTACAACCTCACTTCAAAGAAAGGAAACACCATCCACTCGCTCATTCAAAAACACGCACTCACACTCCTCACAGACCCAGACTTTCCAACTAGAGTGGGAAATAGTGTATCAAGGGACACATGTCCGGACCTTACCATGATCAAGAACCACGAAAAGGCTACATGGAGAAATATAGAAGAAACGCTGGGTAGTGACCACCACATCCTGGAGGTTACCATTTCGCTCAAGCATACACGCGATCGCATCAGTCAGATCTTATTGACGGATTGGGCGGCATTTCGTAAAGCGAGAGTTCAACAAAATAGAGAAAAGGAGGATATCACATCGCTGCAACAATGGACGAGTGAGCTCAAGGAGTCGATCAGGCAACACTCAAAGCAGATGCAACTCACCACGGAACATCCGGTGGTAGACCCACATCTCGTGCATATGTGGGACGCTCGTAGAGGCCTTTTGAAAATATGGCGCAAACAAAAGCAGAACAGAAAACTAAAATTGCGCATAGCTGCTCTTACACAACAGGCGGAAGAATACGCTACTGTCTTGGTGCGCCAAAACTGGCAATAAATGTGCGCCAGCCTGAGCGGAAGGCTCAGCTCGTCTAAAACGTGGGCAATCCTAAAACACCTACTGGACCCAACCAAAAGCAAGCAACAAACCTCGCACACAATCAGACGCATACTTCGCAACCAACCGGGGTCGGATGAAGATATTCTGCGAGAGCTAGAGGCCAAATACATCGGCGATCACACACGGAACTAAACATCTATACCAAAATATAGTGGGAAGCCAAATGAAGACCTAGATCGCCCATTTGAAATCACGGAAGTCTGGACAGCGCTTCACTCCCTAACTCGAAACACAACACCCGGACAAGATGGGCTCACAAACAAAATGCTGAGAAACCTGGACGACAACTCAATAGAAGCCCTAACGACTTTCTTTAATACCCATTGGGAAGCGGGAACACTACCAAATGAATGGAAACACGCGCACATAGTACTAATACCGAAACCGGGCAAGCCTCCAGGTCTCACCAACATGCGACCCATATCCCTGACGTCGTGCCTGGGGAAGCTTTTCGAAAACGCTGTGCTCAATCGCCTGAAGCCTCACGTGGATGACACGGGTTTCTTACCTGACACGATGTACAGCTTCAGGCCGCATTTGTCGACTCAAGACATACTACTTCAATTGAAGGAAGAAGTACTGGACCATGTCACCACACATGTAAAATGCATACTCGCACTGGACCTTAAAGGCGCATTTGATAACGTAGCTCATGAGGCCATCCTAAAAAACTTATCGCAACTCAATTGCGGCGAACGAATCTATAACTGCATTCGAGCATTCTTAACGGACCGCACTGCAACGGTAGGCGTGGATACCCTCAGAACAAAAGAGAAAAAGGTTCCAAATAGAGGCACTCCTCAGGGATCAGTCTTATCGCCTTTTCTCTTCAACGTCGCCATGAAAAACCTCCCAGAGCATCTAGAGAAGATTCCGCACCTTCGTCACGCAATATATGCGGATGACATTACCATTTGGACAACTCGAGGCTCGGATGGAGAACAGCAGGACGCCCTGCAAGCGGCGGCAGACGCTGTCACCGAATACGCCAAAGAGTGCAACCTGGAATGCTCCCCAGAAAAATCCGAGCTCCTCGTTCTCAAAAAGAAATCAAGAAGAAAAAGCACAGAGAGAGAGGCCATAGAAATACACCTAAACCAAAAACCTATACCCAGAGTCCAAACACTCCGCATATTAGGTGTCTCCATGCAAAATAGTGGTCGCAATAACCACACTGTAAACGCACTGAAACAAACTGCCTACAGCGTAGCTCGCATGATTAATAGAGTTGCCAGTCGCAGACATGGCATGAAGGAAGAAGACTTATTACGCTTGACTCAGGCCCTTATCGTCAGTAGAGTCACGTACGCGACACCTTATTTGAACTTGACATCAACAAAAAAAGCCCAAATAAATGTGTTACTGCGGAAAGCGTACAAACAAGCCCTCGGCCTTCCTCCAGGCACCGGAACAACGAAACTTCTATCCCTAGGCATCCACAACACCTTAGAAGAACTAATTGAAGCACACCGACATGCGCAAATCACGCGCCTCAACCTCACTAGAACAGGCAGAGCAACACTTCGAAGGTTGCAATACCCCGTGGCAACAACCAACAATCAAGAAGTACTCCGCAAGTCCCTACACGAGCAAATAATGGTGGCGCCTGTTCCGCGTAACATGCACCCGGAATATCACTTGGGCAGGAGAAAAGCACGAGCGATAACAATAGAAAAGAGATACGGCACTCTCTCCACTGCTCGATGGACAGATGCGGCCATGTACCCGAATGGAGAGGGCATGGTAATCAGCGTGGCTGGACACAGACAGCAAGAACTGGTATCCGCCTCCGTTCGTACGCAGAACGTCGCCGCAGCCGAAGAGGCCGCTATTGCCCTCGCCATCTCGGCATCGAGACAAAACGAAGAACTATATATTCTTACAGACTGTCAATCAGCATGTCGAGCCTACGCGAACGGCCATCTACGTAAAATCGCATGCGATATTCTACAGCGCCTCAACGAAATACCCCGCACCACGATAATTTGGACACCGGGACATGAAGGCGTCAGCGGAAACCATCGTGCACACACGATAGCCCGAGGTCACTGCAACCGGGCACTGCAAGAGACGCCAGAAGACCCAAGTCCAGACACACTACAAACTTACTACGATATACTGCAGCACTACCGCCTTTCGAGAAGAACGATGCCGCCACCCCACCCATCCCTCACCAGAGCTGAAGCCACGACCTGGAGGCAACTCCAGACCAACACCTATCCTCACCTCACGCTCCTTCACGCGATGTACCCCACCCTTTATCAGCCCCTTTGTCCTTTTTGTACAGAGCGAGCTACCCTCTACCACACCACATGGGCATGCCAAAATATCCCCAATAACTCTCCAAATCGAAACGCAACGCACGAGCAGTGGGAGATGGTGCTGACCAGCTCGGCACTGGAGGATCAGCGAAAGCTTATCGCCAGAGCCGAAAGTGCTGCCACCACCGCTGGGGCCCTGGACTAAAGGCTCCACCCACCACGGAGATCGACGCTTCTCCGTGCCTCATCAAAACAAAGTTTTGTCTCTCTCTCTCTCTCTCTCCCATGATTTTGCAGCCAATCTGCTATAGGCCACGCTCAAGGAGATCGCGTCCGGCAACGGAAGTAGATAGACAGACCGGAAGTATATTGTTACGGGCCGCCTCCTTGCATTAAGGAAGAAGACGACGATCGCCGGGAAACGCTGCGCGTGTTCAGCCATCTTGGCCATCTCTGCCAACAATCCCTGTCAACAATTTTCGGCACTATGTGCATGGGATTGTCTTCATGTACGTGGCGCCTTCCCGCCAGTTGTGCCTTAGCACGCGGGTCAAAACGGATGATGGATGGCCCATTATTATACCCCTCACCACCACCGATGTCCCTTTCACAAGTGTCGCGATGCTCACGTGACGCATGCTCCACCAGTCGTTGTGCCCCTTTGTCTCGTGACGTAGCCATCGCGCTAGCGCTGTTATCAGCAATTTACCTTTGGACTCGCTATGTGACGGACGCTCGTTTAACCACATCTTTCAGGGTCCTGACGATGCCGTGCAGTGTGCCTTGGCTATGAACGCTGTGGCTCATACGCTAGTCTATGATGATGGGGCGAACTTGGCGCAGAAAACGCACTACTTGGCCATCGCGCCGGGCGAAAACAAGACACTGGTGTCTTTGCTCTTTTACGAACATGTCGAAGACGCTTAATATAGTCAATAATGATAATATATAAATTCACTGTCGCAATATCCACTATAGCAGACCCACCAGAGTCACAGCTTCACTGGCTTCGATCTTCGCAGTAGTGGAAGGGCTCTGAATTTTTCTTGTAGCTGCTATTGCACACTACGAAAAAATTATCCGAACGATCACAGTTTAAATAATTTCACATTGAGATTAAAATTAGAGCTACCATTGTACTATCCGTGAAATGAACATGGGTTATGTTTGCTCCATTGTTAACGGATCGAATTCCTGTTTCCAGCTTCCTTGTTTAAGTTACATTCGACAAAGACAGCGTTCGCTAGCAATTTATAAGCGATTTAGCAAGTTTTACGAAAGGATTCACTTTGTAATGAACTTAATGGCTTATTCTCCTTTCAAACACAGCCGTACTCTGACACGCGGATAAGTTGACATGGCGACGAAAAGTATGGAGCGTATGCCTCTCGACTGTTATCATGATCATCATCATCATCCTATATTTATATCTACTGCAGGGCGAAGGCATCTTCCTGCGATCTCTAATTACCCCTATCTTGCAGTAGTTGATTCCAACTTGCGCCTGCAAATTTCCTAACTTCATAACCCCACCTAGTTTTTTGCCTTCCTTGACTACGCTTCCCTGCTCTTGGTATCTATTCTGTGACTCTAATGGTCCTCTGGTTATCCATCGTACGCATTACATGGCCTGCCCAGCGCCATTTCTTCGGCCTAATGTCAACTAGAATATCGGCTATCCCCGTTCGCTCCCTAATGCACACCACTCTCTTCCTGTCTCTTAACGTTAGGTATAAAAACATTTCTCGTTACATCGCTCTATGTGCGGTCCTTAACTTGTTCTCGAGCTTCCTTGTTAACCTTCAAGTTTCTGCTCCATATGTTAGCACCGGTAGAATGCAATGATTGTGCACTTTTCTTTTGAACGACAGTGAAAAGCTCCCAGTCAGGATTTGGCAATGCCGGCCATATGCACTCCACGCCAATTTTATACTTCTGTAAATTTCCTTCTCATAGCCCGGGTCCCATGTGATTAGCTAATCTAGACACGACTGTTATACCAACGTCTGTAAACGTTAGACTTGAACCGTATTGAGATAGTTTTTCATCCTTGCGTACAATTCCAGTTCCTTTATGCGATGGTCGAAACCTCTGTTTATTGGAACCTTTGAACGATAATGACACCTGAGAACTACATTCTGCTTAAGGATCAATATTTATCTTGGGATTTATGGTTGTGTACATTGATTTCAGTAGTAATGCGTACATTGATTTCAGTGGAATATAACACAATGGGCAGAAACCAGTCGAGCCTCCGCTAGACAGAATAGTTAAAAACGACAAAAATGAGAAACAAGGTTGCTGAACTCTCCGCACACGTACTCACACCATCAAAATTGTTAAGGTGATAAACAGTACTGAGACTGCTGCGCTCTGGAGTCCGACCAATCCTCATTCTCTGAATGGTGCCAATGGAACGGGCTGCCTCTATATTAATCCTAAACCTGAATTTTGTCACATTCGCTTAACAACACATAATATCGTTTCTCCATATTGTGTTGATCGTGCAATGTTTAGATTGTTCTTAAAATAAGTGATCTCGGTGCGCTTTTTTCATAGGACGTTATGTTTCTTCGCCCACTCTAAACGCGTAGCATCACGAGGCCTGAGCACGGTCTGTTCCGACTGCAGACTTACAAGAGATTTCCGTACCCCACTTCCCTTCCTCAGATTGTTCACATAACTTGCATACGCCCCTGTGGTTTGTAATGGAATGAACAATCTAAGTAGCTTACTAATTGAGTGTGTACAGAAAAAGTTAATGAGTATATATATAAACATAGTTTTCAGGCCTTACCCATCAAAAATTTTTCAAGTTTGAATAGTTATCGTAGACTGCCGTCACTTAGCTACCAACGTAGTCTTTTTTAGAAAATATTTAATAGAATTATTATATGTTTTGATCTACTAGAGAATGTTTCACTGTGGGTTCCACAGACGATTGCCAGAGAACATAGGTTCTTCCAGGCTCTTCCCTCTTTTTGCAGCCGCTCGCCTTTTCACAGAATGCAAAGTCTGTATAACTGTCATAAATAATAATATTAATAATATAAATACTAATAATAATCAATCAATCAATCATTTATCGTGCGCAGGAACAAATACGGGGTCTGAGTGCTGACGCGCGCACACAAAAAACCTAAGAAAAACGGCAGGGGAATATCAGTAAACCAAAACAATGAATAAAAACAACAATCTTGTAAAGAAGAGTGTACATACAACAAGGCGCAAAATGAATACATAAGATAAAGGAGGAGAATGGCAGTTGAACAATATGTGAAACTATGACAGAACAACGCAAAGCTCGGAAAGGAACAGTGACAGAGAGCTGTGAAAAACATCATGGTAATAATAATAATAAAACAACTACCTGTTCGTTTGACATATTGTTTCGAGTCTAATAAAGTTCTCTTGATTGACAAGTCGATATGTTGACATGATATCGAGCGACTGAGTAACCGCCACGCCAAACCCCGAATGGTTAGGCAAAAAAGCTTTGCCCTAAATACGGTCGATGAGCATTCTTGCATTCGAATTCACAAACACACGGCCGCCAGAGCCAAGAGTACAACCCGCGGTCTCTTGCTAAGCAGCTCATCTCCACAGCCACTGAGCTACCACCACAGTATACCTCTGCTGGTTGCAGTATTCCTTCCGTAAAGTGTACTTCTCACAGGCCGCATTCGACGTTTTGTAACTGACGTAAATGTTTCAGTTATTCGTTGAGGCCACATAACTCACTCGCGTTGAAAAAAACAATTCTACCAACTGTTAGGTCAATGACTCCGCACTTATCCTCTACGCGCCCTAGTTGTTTTCCGCAGCAGGACGTACTTTTACTTTGTGTTCAAGCATTAGCTGCGGTAAGTGGACAATTACTCGTTTCCAGGAGTAACTTGCGCGACAAAACTGAAAGCTATGGGGATCAGCGTAAAGCTTTCTGCTATACGCCCCTCGACTGAGGTGGCAGGTGTGAGCCTTATCCCTCTCGACAATCCACCATAATTTTCTACGAGTGAAGTTTCCTCCGACAGTGTCTGTTCTTGAACGCTCCTCTCCGGATCATTTTGTTTGGAAAGGATGGCACTTTTCCTTCGCCGTAGAGAGCCTAATTTGAAATCGATAATGCCAAACTGTCCTTCAATCCGCTCACACAAAAATCGCATGAAAAATTGACTCGGCAGTACCTAAAAAAAAGGAATTGTACCCAATAATCCTGACGTCAAAATGTTTAGTTTTCCTTTGAGCAAACGGGTGCCTCACTAAAACCGCCAACGTTTGAAAGGCTGTCTAAATTTGTTTTTTGTTTTAGCTTTTAATTTTGGTGATTGAACACGCATTAAAAAACAGCTCGGGAAGCGAAATCACTGTCTCCAAGATTCCTGACGCGTCCGCTCATTTTATCTTCCATCAATGTCTTCATTACTATTACATTACTATTTGCAAGCTCCCATTATACTTCTTCATTCTGAGTTAGGAGCAGTATTTTTTTTTTCTTAAGCGTTACATGGTGCACGCGAACGGCACTTACTGGGCGCGTTTGTTGCGTGCATTTCGTATCCTTCCGCAGTGCTGTATTATAATCTCCCGCTTATATTTCAGAATTATTCGGGATAACGCTGAATTAGATACATCAAATAACAAAACACCGGCGGATCTTTTGCCTAAGCATCAGCTTTCATGCAGCGGGCGTAAACAACAGCATGGCCCAGCAGAGCGCAGGTTTCGCCATCCTGAAAGCCTTTCCGCTTGCGGGTCAAAACAAACAAATACGGTGTCGCCCTGATTGTCATCTAAGTGCTGCCGGGGTGTGAAGGTTCTGCTGAAGCTTTCTAGCAAGTGGCTGAACTGAAGTTGGAATAGCCGCTGTTTGTGCTCAGCGATCCGGCTCCCTGTGTTGTGAGAAGCCGAGACAATCAAGCCGTCTCTTAGCTTTGCGGTGTGCCGAATCTGGGAAAGGCGGCCAAAAGATGGCCGTTGTTTTTGCTTACTCGGGCGATGAGAAAGTTCTCGCACCTTTGGGATGGCTCACGCTTTCGCTTAGGTTTTTCCGGCCCTTAGTCCTGCGAGAGAGAGAGAAGGGGTAAGGAGGAGGTTCGTGGGGGGGGGGGGGGGGGAGATATGGCTTTGTTGGAGTGGACGCTTTCAGCAGTCGCATGCCACCTAGCGCCGTGCCAGTTCCACTGCAGAGATGTCTTTATATTTTAGATGTCCGTGCATGTACTACTTGTTTATCAGCCATGAGGCTGTAATTGCTTCCGTATAATGTACGCAGTCTAGCTTAGGTACCTTTATTTTTGCTACGTGTTCCTTTTGCAATGTGGTAAGCTAGGGTTGCGATTTTGCTGCTGCTTTATCGTGTTTCGGGGAAAGCATGCGCCCCACACGCGAAGTGCATTTGCCGCTACGTTGAAGCAATTATAATCTTGCGCTGTCGTCATGCTTTTGGTGTTTTTGTCTCCCAGCTTCATCGAATATGTGTCCTTTTCTTGCAGACCAGAAAACGTCTACAAACTGGCATTTCTTAGCTTGCCTGCAGGAAAGAATAATGTACCTCTAAGTGTTTGGCATTCCGGCACGACATTTGTAGCCGTGAAGTATGACGCACTGGACGCCAATAAACGTTTCAAAGTAACAATTTTCTCCATAAACGTTGCAGGCTCCACTGAAGTAAAGGCTGTAGGATGGCTCTTTGTACATTTTCTACCCAGTGTTAATAAATACTAAGTTATTAAACACTCTTTAGGCGCGAAATCTCCATGCCGCTCTTTTAGTTAAAAAAAATTACTGACTGGCTCAGAGCCCTTAAAAAATAGTCATTGCCTGCAAGCATTAGAAATCGATTGATTCGCCATTGCTAATGAAATGCAACGCGTCTTACATTCCGTCAAATATCATGTGCCTTCACCAAAGTGCTGTTGTATGGAAATATGTAGCGGTCTGAATTGAAATGCTAGACACAGTAAAAGTTGCATGTGAGGCACTGTACGCACGTACTAACTGGACCTATTACTGCAACGCGCATTTTACATATATATATATATATATATATATATATATATATATATATATATATATATACATGTCAGTTAAGCATCGAATTACAGGAGCCGGTATAGAAATAGTACAAAGAACAGAAGCACGTAGCAAAAACTAACAGAACTTTACTGACTTTTTTTCATACATGCTTCTATTCTTTGAGCTATATATATATATATATATATATATATATATATATGTATGTTGTAACGTAGATAGAGAGTAGACAAACTTATATTTACCAAATATATACAGAGAAGTCACAGCCAAGATGTAGATGTAGAGCCTTGAAGTTACTGGCACATCAAGATGACAGAATAACAACAGCCACGAACGCGCTTCTTCAATCCTCATCTTCGTCGTCCTGCCGAGCGCTTTCTTTATAATGCGGGTATGACCCGAAACATATGATCCCCGGCGGTCTGAGCGTCGTCACGGCGCTTAGGCAAGGGAGGGGCTGTAGGCTGAAACGTACGGCTTGAGACGGGACACGTGCACGACGTCAGGGGTGGGGGGGTCACTGAAGATGAGGAGAAACCATCTAACGGGGTGATCTCGTATGTGACCTCGGTGAGCTGGCGTAAAATGTTGTATAGGTCCGGAGTGGCGGGAAAGAAAATTCGAAGACAGGCCGACGAGACGGCAAGGGGCCCACAGAAGAACCAAGAAGCCTGATTCGTAGTGAACAGTTCCGTGGTGGCAATCGTAACGGGCCTTTTGAGTCAGCTGCGAGGCAGAGAGATGGTCCCATGCGATGTGACGAGCCGTTTGAGCACGAGCAGCGGAGTCGTGGGCATATTATGTAGAAGCGTGCGTGGCTAATGGAATTAGTGTCTCAAAAGACAACGTGGGATGGCCGCCAAACGAGTGATAAAAGGGTGAAATGTGGCGATGTCGTGGCGGGACGAGTTGTAGGCGAATTTGTCCCAGTCACGGTGATCTGATGAAACGTACATGGATAACATCGAGATGAGCATGCGGTTGAGGAGTTCTGTAAGTTCTTTAGTCTGCGGGTGGTGGGTGGTGGTTAGCTTGTGACGTGTGGAACGCGAGCGAAGAATGTGACAACTTGTGAAAGAAAAGACCAACCGCGATCTGTCCCAAGCTGCCGTGCAGCGCCGTGGTGGAGGTTGACGTCCTGAAGCAGGAAGTCTGCAACGTCAGTGGCGCAAGTGGTCGGCAGTGCCCGTGTGATCGCGCGTCGTGTCGCGTAGTCAGTAGCTTCGGCGATCCACTTGTACCCCGAAAGAGAAGTCGGAAATGGTCCAACGAGGTCAAGGCCGATGTGGTAAAACAGACTAGTTGGAATGTCTATAGGCGTAGGTGGGTCGGCAGGCTGCAAAGACAAATGCTTGCGTAGTTGGCAGGACTCATGACCAGCAACGTACCGGTGCACAAAACGGTAAAAAGACCTGGCCAGAAGAACCAACGCCGCACGCGGTCGTATGTACGGGATACTCCGATGGATACAGCCAAGATGATAATGATGGCGATCTTCTGTACGAATGGCACATACCCACCGAGAGGGATCGGCCAAAAATTGGGTGATTTGGAGAAAATTTATCAAAAAAGAATTTCAGAAAAAAAAGAAAGAAAAAGGAAGATGAATTCTGCTTCTAGTTAATTATTAGAAATAACTGTTTGAAGAATGCAGCCGATTCGAATCAACGGTAAAGTTGCGCATTGCAATTGAAACATTCTGGTTGCTGTTAGCCAATGTGGAAGCTCCAAACGAAAGAAAGTGGGGGGCGTTCATGATGAAGCCAGGCTTGTTTAAAGGGTTTAAAGATGACAGAATAACCACAGACACGTCTGTGGCTGTTGTTATTCTGTTGAATTGTTGAACAACACAAATAGTATTTTTGTTGTTAAGCGTGTGATCATTTCTTTCAGAATATATAAATAAATATATATAAATATATATCAGAAGCACGTGCGCGTCGGAAAACACTGTCAAGATTTCGACAAATATTTGCGCATATATGCTAGAGTCGTTACTCTGGTCTGCAAAGGCTTGCATAAACCGTAATGCGTTTATTAACTATGCGAAGGCTCTGCGGCAGGTTCTGCACCGTGCACCCGCTCTACCGATGTCCACTGCACAATTTTAATGAGGTTATGCTTTAGGAGTGAGCCAAACACCCATTAGGACTCTTTCCCATAGTTAGGTATTGTTTACTTGTTCCTACAGAGCTTCATGTCGATGTGCCTGCTCTTCTCCTCGTGGAAATTATTCGAAACGCACGTGTAGGCTCCTCCTTCCCCACGATCGCGGATGAGCTCTTACGAAATGACTCCGCCATGAGCCCGGGAGAGCACATTGCTGATCGAGCGAATGCTTGCAGGAGAACACGAGACATCATTAACGTTGATAATTGGATGGGTTGCTATGAGGGTCGTTCTGAAGTTATGTAAGCACGACAGACAAAGGACGAAACGAGACGGAGAAGACGAGGACTATAAAACGACAACCACAACAAGAATGTATTGAGAAAAGCAGACAGTTTTTTTTTGTTTGTTTTTTTGTAAATGCTAGCAATATTTGTTACAGTGTATGCAGTTGGCTGCTTTTTTATTCTCATATTGTTGTTTCATCATTCCTGCTTGTTTCCTAAGTAGAGTTTGGGACTTTGGCATAACCGGTTCTAAAGAGGCTTAAGATACTTCCCATTTATTTCCTTTTAAAAATAATTATTGAATTCTAGGAAAGGCCAGCACCTGGAGTAGTAAACTTGCACCTTTAATCACGGACACTGGCGAAGTCGCTACGTGGATCCCGCTATCACAAGCTGTTTTTTTTTTTATTCAAGTTTAACTGACGCGGAGACTTGAGGCGTGCCCGTTAAAATTAATTAATGTCCGTGCAAACTTTTTTCGAATCGGGGAACTGACTAGTTTGAAGAAACTTTAGGGTGTCACTGCAAATCGCGTATTTCCGCACGTGTGTGTCCACGAAGGTATACGCGATACATTTTGCGCTGCCTCCCCTTTTAGCCGATACCGAAGGTAGTTAATTTTAAAATGCGGGCCAAGTCTTGTTCACGGCGCCTTTCAATGAAAAGCAAGATCCTTTAAAATTTATCCGGTGCTGTGCGGAATCGCACCCGCGTCACACGGGTTTCTCAATTAGAGCACCTCAACTCTTCCCCACGATTGACTTTTTATTGCAATAGCAATTATATGGACACTCAAAAGCAGATTTCTGCCGTCGGCGTCGCCGTCGCCGTCGGCGTCGCCGTCGCCGTCGCCGTCGCCGTGAGGTTCCGTATGACGTCAATGGAGATGAAATCGTGGCCGCGCGCCGCCGAACGCTGTATGTGCGAGTGAAAGGGCGCGAGGGACGCGCTCTTTCACGGGGAGTGAACGCACGGCGGAGAACAAACGCGCGTTCTGCGCCGTGCTTCCTCAAGGGCTGCAGAAGTAGGCGTCTCTTTCCTCCTTTACAATCACCATATATGTAGAGCAAACGCGCCTTCTTCCGATGAGCGAGAGGCCGTGGGGGAGGGGGGGAAGGGGGAGGGAAGGGAGGCGACGTTTAGCTGCGGCACCAAGTGCCTATTTATATCAGAGGCTCCGGCAACAGTCACCAACGCCGCACGCATTTTGAGCGAACGCGGGCAAAATGCCGACGGCGTCGACAACAGTTCGGCGCGTTGCCGGTGCTGCTGCATGTCCAAGTTTATACAGCTGATAAAGCTAATATCATTACTCCGTATATCTCTCTACAAATTTGCTATCGCAATTGATGCTTCACCTTTCAGGTGAAACTGCGACAACTTTTTTTTTTACATGGAATTTATTGTGCCAAGTGTAAGGCTCTATTCAATG
The DNA here is from genome assembly GCF_013339745.2 of Dermacentor silvarum. Classification (NCBI taxonomy): domain Eukaryota; kingdom Metazoa; phylum Arthropoda; class Arachnida; order Ixodida; family Ixodidae; genus Dermacentor; species Dermacentor silvarum. The sequence continues at coordinate 85,952,934 of NC_051161.1, forward strand.
TGTTTCGTATGATATACCGGGAAGCATCGGTGTACCTCGTATCAGGGTTTGTCGCGAATTTCTTGCTGAGTGCGCGGATTCTGCTTTGCCGACGCTCCTTATCGTAAGTCGGATGCAAATTGCGCGGTACACGAGCAGCGCTGACACACCCCCGGAGCGCGGGTGGGATTATTGCTTTCTGGTCTGTTTCGGCAAGGTAGCTTTCACTGTAGTTGAGGTAGTGCAAAACTTCACGTCCGGTGCGTGTGAAGTTGAGCCGCTCTAGTTGGCTGATTTTATTGCGATAGCAATTATATGGACACTCCAAAGCGGATTTCTGCGGTCGGCGTCGCCGTCGCCGTTGCCGTCGCCGTCGCCGTCGCCGTCGCCGTGAGGTTCCGTATGACGTCAACGGCGATGAAATCATTTCCCCGCTCCGGACGCTGTATGTGCGAGTGAAAGGGCGCGAAGGACGCGCGCTTTCACAGGGAGCGAACGCACGCACGTCGGAAAGCCAACGCGCGTTCTGCGCCGTGTTCCCTGAAGGGCTGCAGAATTAAGCGTCTCTTTCCTCCTTTACAATCACCATATATAGAGAGCAAACGCGCCTTCTTCTATCGAGCGAAAGGCCGGGGGTGGGGGGCGGGAGGGAGGGAGGGGAGGCGACGTTTAGCTGCGGCACCAAATGCGTATTTATATAAACATGTTGCGAGGTGAAAAGGTGGTAAGATTTCCGACGCTGCTCGATGAGCGTCCCATTTTGATCTTGTCGAAAACCTCCGAGCCGCCCCCAGAGGCACCGGCAACAGTCACCAACGCCGCGCGCGTTCGGTGCGAACGCGGGCAAAACACCGACAGCGTCGACAACAGTTCTGTGCGTTGCTGCTGCATGTCCAAGTTTATACAGCTGATAAAACCACTATCCTTACTCCGTATAGCTTTCTACTAATTGCTATCGCAATTGATGCTTCGCCTTTCGGGCGAAACTGCGATATTTTTATTGCGATAGCATTATATGGACACTCAAAAGCAGATTTCTGCCGTCGGCGTCGCCGTCGCCGTCGGCGTCGCCGTCGCCGTCGCTGTCGCCGTCGCCGTGAGGTTCCGTATGACGTCATTTGGAGATGAAATCGTCGCCGCGCGCCGAACGCTGTATGTGCGAGTGAAAGGGCGCGAGGGGCGCGTCTTTCACGGGGAGTGAACGCACGGCGGAGAACAAACGCGCGTTCTGCGCCGTGCTCGCTTAAGGGCTGCAGAAGTAGGCGTCTCTTTTCTCCTTTACAATCACCATATATGTAGAGCAAACGCGCCTTCTTCGGACGCGCGAGAGGCCGTGGGGGAGGGGGAGGGAAGGGAGGCGACGTTTAGCTGCGGCACCAAGTGCCTATTTATATCAGAGGCTCCAGCAACAGTCACCAACGCCGCACGCATTTTGAGCTAACGCGGGCAAAACGCCGATGGCGTCGACAACAGTTCTGCGTGTTGTTGCTACCAAAGCCGCTCACCTTACTTCGTATGACATTGCTGTGTTGCTATCGCATTCATTGCTTCGCCCTTAGGGCGAAACTGTGACATTTTTATTGCGATAGCAATTATATGGACACTCAAAAGCAGATTTCTGCCGTCGGCGTCGCCGTCGCCGTCGCCGTGAGGTTCCGTATGACGTCATTTGGAGATGAAATCGTCGCCGCGCGCCGAACGCTGTATGTGCGAGTGAAAGGGCGCGAGGGGCGCGTCTTTCACGGGGGGTGAACGCACGGCGGAGAACAAACGCGCGTTCTGCGCCGTGCTCGCTTAAGGGCTGCAGAAGTAGGCGTCTCTTTTCTCCTTTACAATCACCATATATGTAGAGCAAACGCGCCTTCTTCGGACGCGCGAGAGGCCGTGGGCGAGGGGGAGGGAAGGGAGACGACGTTTAGCTGCGGCACCAAGTGCCTATTTATATCAGAGGCTCCAGCAACAGTCACCAACGCCGCACGCATTTTGAGCTAACGCGGGCAAAACGCCGATGGCGTCGACAACAGTTCTGCGTGTTTGTTGCTACCAAAGCCGCTCACCTTACTTCGTATGACATTGCTGTGTTGCTATCGCATTCATTGCTTCGCCCTTAGGGCGAAACTGTGACATTTTTTTTTCAAGTAGAAACTATTAAAGCCATGCGAGGCAAACAATAGTTCATGGTATAGGACCTCTCGGCTAGTTAGCTTTGTGCAACAGAAATATATGTTATTCTGTTTCATTAGCAATATTCGCGGGAAAGCTGACAAGGGCCAAGCTTTTAACACGAAAGTGTTTATGCCGGGGTCCACCAAGACTTCACTGACGTATTTCCGTCACGGAAATACGTCATAGAACATAATACAAAGAAAGAAACCAGAAGAAAAAGTTCCACAAACATTCAAAATTTGGAAATCGAACCCACGACCTCTCGGTCCGCGACGATAGATCGCCGAGCGTTTAACCCATTGCGCCACAAACGCATTTGCAGAGAGCTACACAGACGCGCCTTATATATCTAACACTCCTCCGTGTACCCGCGCTCTTGCTCGGGGCGGTGCCGCCGCCTAGGAGCAGAAAAGAGAAGTACTGCATTATGACACTAAAGGTACGTCCACACTAGCGACAAAAACGCGCGCGACACGCCGCGCGCGGCGAGCGATGCTGTCGCGCGCGGCAAGATTCACGAAAAGCGGCAGCAACGTGCGGCAAACGCTCGAATGGGTGCGAGACCCATTTTTTGCGGCAGCCGCAAAACGAGCACCAATCAGAAGCGAGCTGCGCAGTTGTGGCGCCACCTGTCGCACAAACAAAGAATCATAATGCATGGGCTCTGAGATCGAGCAGTGACGCGCACGCCGTAAAATCTCAGAGGCCATGTCCAGTCAAGGGGGCTGTTTTTGTTAAGCCTTCCACACCGCCACCGAGACGTCGACGAAGAATTCGCCTCGCAAGGAGGCGTTTTTGGAAACCGTTCGCGGATATGCGTGCCTCTATGACAAATCGAACGTCGATTTTAAGGACAAGGAGCTGCGTGCCAACGCTGGCACATGCGGGAAAGCAGAGTGTGCGCCAGGCTCTCAGTGTCCCTGTACCGCCATATAGGGCGCACCCAAAACTTTCTCGTCCACTTTCTGGCACGTCGACGTTGCACAAGTAAAGAACAAATAAGGATTATAGTGTTCACAGTCACCAGTAGCTCCGCGTCCATATCCGACATGGCTGAGCGTGGCCGGCAGTGGCGCAACGAAACACAGACACTTCCAATGGAACACGAAACCGGCAGAACGGAGAGCGCGTTGTCACGAGAAGTATCGAATGGAACGAGACAACGCGGCACTCCACGCGCCGTTGCCGCGTGAACGCTTCGGTGGTCTCAGCACTACGACGCCTCGATGCCAGCATTCGAAGGGACGCTGGCATCAAGAAGCACTACCAACGCCACCTAGGTGGCGTTCACCGTACTCAGCACAGCGGAGCGTGGCCTCCGCAATTAGCTCTGAAAATGTTTCTGAAGTTGATCGCGGAGGCTGCAATTGCGACGCGCTGTACGCGCTGATTTGACTCGGTGACGATTCAGGTTACGTGCTTTGTCTTGCGCGTTGTATTAGTGTGTCAGTTACGTGCTTCGTCTTTCGCGTTGTGCTAGCGTGTGCAGCGTAGTGCAGCTTCCATATGCACGACGGTTGCTCATGGTCATCGACGTTGGTAGTCGTGATGGAGGAGACGTGCCACCAGGCGTCAGCGTGGGTGCATCAACGCCTAAGGGCGCTTTAGCCACAAAACACCAATAGACATTATATATCAATGTGCAATAAACATTACACTACTTCTGTGAAGACACGTTTCACTTTCGTGTTCTATACCGATTCTTATATAAGAGGGATCAACCACATTTTTTTTACTTTCTTTATGACTTCAACCCATGAGGCTGGTGTCGAAAGCGAGCGTGCGTCGTATCGTGGGAGCAGCAAATTGAAAACAAGAGACGGCGTAATTTCATTTAACGTTTCATTTATCTTCCGTAACGTGTGATTTCCTTACGCAGTACACAATCTTCCTAACTCCACTTCATCCTCTAAATAATGACTATAACATCGCCTACTGGAGTTTGCTCTCTAATTCCCACCACTCTATTGCTGTATTTTAACGTTACGCCCAACATTTTATTGCGATAGCAATTATATGGACACTCAAAAGCAGATTTCTGCCGTCGCCGTCGCCGTCGCCGTCGCCGTGAGGTTCCGTATGACGTCATTTGGAGAAGAAATCGTCGCCGATGATGATAAGTGGTTCTTGAGGGAAAGGGAAAGGTTGGCGCTATCTTCTGCAGCCCTTGAGGGAGCACGGCTCAGCGCCAATCGTCGCCGATGATGATGATAAGTGGTTCTTGAGGGAAAGGGAAAGGTTGGCGCTATCTTCTGCAGCCCTTGAGGGAGCACGGCTCAGCGCCAATCGTCGCCGAACGCTGTATGTGCGAGTGAAAGGGCGCGAGGGGCGCGTCTTTCACGGGGAGTGAACGCACTGCGGAGAACAAACGCGCGTTCTGCGCCGTGCTCGCTTAAGGGCTGCAGAAGTAGGCGTCTCTGTTCTCCTTCACAATCACCATGTATGTAGAGCAAACGCGCCTTCTTCCGACGAGCGAGAGGCCGTGGGGGAGGGGCAGGGAAGGGAGGCGACGTTTAGCTGCGGCACGCAGTGCCTATTTATATCAGATGCTCCGGCAACAGTCATCAACGCCGCACGCATTTTGAGCGAACGCGGGCAAAACGCAGATGGCGTCGACAACAGTTCTGCGTGTTGCCGATGCTGCTGCATGTCCAAGTTTATACAGCTGATAAAGCTAATATCATTACTCCGTATAGCTCTCTACAAGTTTGCTATCGCAATTGATGCTTCGCCTTTCAGGTGAAACTGCGACAACTCTTATGGGCCTTGGAGAGCTCTTCCCACGTATTGTGGATGCCGAGCTTGAGGAGTTTCTCCGTTGATACCGTGGGTGGGAGGGTCAAGGCTACTTTGATTGCCTTTGCAATGATAACATTGATATTCTTGAGACGGCTTGAGTGTCAGGTGGGGAGTGCCGTAGGTGATGTGGCTAGTTAGAAGGGCTTGAATTATCCTTAGTGTGTCTTGCTCTTTGAGTCCGCTTCTTTGGTTTGTTATCCCCTTGAATGAGGTGCGTAACTTGTGACAATGTACGTTGGAGACGTAGGAGAGTGACCGCGCCTGATCCGTCCTTGTGGATGTGAAGACCTATAGTACGCGAAAGGAGTCGACTGTAGGGATATTGGTTCCGTTGAGGAAAGCTAGGATCGGGTTCGATATAGTTGGATGGTCTTCCCTCGTGTCTGTGCTTTGAGGACGAGAAGTTCTGACTTTTCGGCTGTGCATTGGAGACCACCGTCTCGGAGGTATCGTTCGATGGTATTGATGGCTTGTAGACTGCGTTCTTGTTGTCCAGTAGTAGGTGCTTAGTTAAGAGTGTGATGTCGGCGTAAATGGCGTGGCGTAGGTTTGGGATGGCATTGAGTTGTTTTGGCTGCTTGATCATTGCGATGTTGAAAAGGAGTGGTGAAATAACTGATGCTTGTGGGGTTCCTTTGTTGGGTAGCCCAAATTTATCACTGCAGAGGTTGCAGACGCCTACTGTTGCTGTTAAGTGTGTCAAAAAGCTGCTGATGTAGGTATAGATACGGGCTTCGCAGCCTGTATCTTCGAGGTTGCGGAGGATGTTTCGTGGCTCACGTTGTCGAATGTGCCCCTTACGTCTATTGCCAGGATTGAATGATTTGCGCCTGTGCTCAAGGTAGTCGAGCAGGACTTCCTTTAGGAGCAGGAGTACGTCCTGCATGGCCAAATCCGGTCGGAATCCGAACATGGTGTGCGGCAAATATCCCTTGTCCTCGAGGTATGGCGTTAACCAGTCGTGCATCATGTGCTCGATGAGTTTGTCCACGCAGGACGTGAGGAAGATGGGATGGAGGTTTTCGATGCGAAGGGGTTTGTTCGGTTTGGAGATCATGGTGACCTCCGAATGCTTCCAGGTGGCTTGTAGGTCCCCCTTTTCCCAGCATTCGTTGTACTACTGGATCAGTGCTGTTGTGGCCTGTTGCAGGAGGTTGCGTAGGAGCTTATTAGTGATTCTGTCCTTGCCGGGACTGGTGTTTCTAGTGAGTTGGGCTAAGGCTGCTTGGAGGTCTGCTTGCGTGAATGGTCGATCGAGGTCTGGGTCATGCAAAAGAATGGAAACAAAAAGGACAAAGACTATTTACAAGAATGAGAAGAAAGAAATTAGAATGGAAAATCTGTATGATAACACTAAGGGCAGGCTCCTTGCTATTTCAGGCTGCAGCCGGTTGCCTAAGGACCAAAAAATACCGGAGTAAATATTCGGAGCTATATGAGGCATGTGTATGCTGCAGCAAAGATCCGGAGACCACTCAACACATCCTAATTGAATGCGAACGGATTCACCCAGTAAGAACAGTAGGTAACGTGCACCTTCCAGGTGCGCTTGGGTTTTAAGTGGACGGAAGCATCAACCGGTCAGCGGTCGAGATAAGCAAGAGACGTTTAGAGTATTGGTGGAAAAAAAGCAGGGAAGAGATTGATAAGACCGGATTTGATCTCTTAGTCATAGGTAGAGGCACAAGGTACCAAAAAAAAAAGATCAGTGAACTGTACACAAAAATGCTAGATAAAATACGTGTATAGCATACCTGATTAAATCACGCAGACTAGGTTACTATTTGTCACCGCCCTGTTTCAAAGGGGAGGTCATTAAATCATCATCAGCATAGTCGCGAGAGAGGAGCCTGGCAGCAGCACATGGCTCATACATGCCGGTGCGCCATCGGTGCAATCTTAAAGGTTACGCAAAGGACTTTGCGCGGACTTCGTGCATGCGCCCCGCTACATGGCACATCGTGTCCAGGGCGAAGCGTGAGAGAACAGCCCGCTTGCAGTACACGTCTGCATTTCGTGATGCATTTCGGCTATTCGCACGCTTGGATGATCACCATAGATGACGTCTTCCCGAATGATTTAAATATCCAATTTTTCTTACGAATTTCACAGGGAAATAAAGCTGACGATGCGTTGCGGATAAACGGAGGAGGCCATTCCGGGAAACATGACAAAGTATGCTTTCGGCAGCGTCGGAAAGAACTGAGTTGATGTTATTTGCCTCCGTGCAATGAAGTAAATAACGTAGTTGTGATCACTGCGATATAACAGTAAAGCTCTAGTAACACCCAATAATGCTGGGCATCAAGCGAGCTTCACCTTACGCCTAAAACTCTGGGAAGAGATGGCCCAAATGACCATAGCGCAGGTGCACCTAAATTGTGAGTTCAAGGCGATAAGATGAAGACTGCTGCTTTAAAATAACTTGGCGCCGTCTCACGTTTTCAGTTCGTCGAACGATTTCTTCGATCTAACCCACAAAATCAGCGTTTGTATTGTGCTCGCGGTTACGCTTTCTGGGACTGAACTGCTCGAGACGAAGATGCCAGCCCTGCTCCGGAAAACAACGTTTTTTCTTCTACCATTTTTCGGATGACGCGATGCACGAATGGCAATCAATAGCCGTCCTGACATTTCTTGTATTGATCCGTTCAACGCCAACGCATTCGCCTATAGAAAAGGCGAGTGCTGAAGAGAAGTTCCTTTTTTCTTTCACGTCGTGAGTCAGCAGCTTAGTTCCTTAAACTACACTAGAAAAAAAATGTACATTCTTATGGGGAGCTCATGCTCGAATAAAGGATTTAGTTAGACTATTTTCACCAAGACAGCTACCGGGGTAACAACTAAGATGGCAGACCAAAACACACCTCGTTCTCCTCGTATGCTACATTTCTCATCCGTAGCATTACTGCTGTTTGAAGTATGTATAAGATTTAGGGCACCCGGCGCATGCGGTATTTTCAGCAGGCGATAAAATGTTCCTCCTATGTCTAAACATTACTTTTTTCAGATTGCAGTTCTTTGTATTCTGTGGCGCCCATTTTGTCCTCTACGAAGTGTCAGCTATGGAGGCCTGATATCATCATCATCATCATCATCATCTGCATCATCGTCGTCGTCAAGCTCGTCGTTATCATCATAATCATATTTATGTACACCGCAGGACAAAGATCCCTCCCAGCGATCCCAAATCACCTCTGTCTTGCACCTGCTGGCCCCATCTTATGGTGGCGATTTTATAACTTCCTTAGACCACCTAGTTCACAGGCATCCTTTACTGCGCTTCCTTGATCTGCTTTGATCATGAGAAGATAATGTGCAGAAGAATACGAGTAGGTCGAAGTGCATACGCCAGGCACTAACTATTTATGACCAGCAAATTGCCGATATCCTTGAAAAGGAAAGCATATAATCATTGTATTCCACCGGTACGAGCATACGGGGCAGAAACAGTGAATGTAAGATGAATCAATAGCGCGGTGGCTTCTATCTAAATACATTGGAAAGAATAAATCGTTTTTCTCGGCAACCACTGCACCACGTTTGATAAGGTTTCTTGCATTTGAAAGAAAAAGTTAAACTCTAGTGACTGTTGGAAACAGATTTTCGATGTAGGCGATCCATTGTTTTATAAAAAGAGTTGAAGACTGCAATTTTTTAGGAAACGAAACGATCAGGTTTTTATCTCTGTAACCGAGGAAAGAAGCACCTACTGTACATATGAATCGGACGAAACATATACTTTTCTCCCATGTCCAATGTTTTGGTAATATGTTTGTAAGACTTTTGCAAAACCTTTGTAAACACTGTAACATACGCGCGTAAGCTTTAAATTTTTATATCAAATTTGTACGCTTTGGGAGTTCTAACGGATGCAGTTTACAAAGCTGCGACATCTGTTCTTGATGCCGAGTTGCAGGTTCTCCAACTTCGTGCTTATACTTTTTTTCTAACTTTATGAATTTTCGGCAATTGCTGTAGAAACATTCAGGCTCTAAATCGAAATTCCGCTTCCTAGAGTCACTAGACTAACTTTCTTTCTCAAATGCAGCAAATTTCTTTACAATTGGTCCAGCGATTAGCTAAGAAGCGTATTTCTGCGTTACACATGTATTTGAATAGGCGGCATTGAAGTTGGGCCCGAGCTAAAGCTTCTTCTCAACAAAGAAGCTCGATGAGAGGTTATGGACCTCGAAACGAGCGATGGAACGAAAAATGTTGGGCGTAACGTTAAAATACAGCAATAGAGTGGTGGGAATTAGAGAGCAAACTCCAGTAGGCGATGTTATAGTCATTATTTAGAGGATGAAGTGGAGTTAGGAAGATCGTGTACTGCGTAAGGAAATCACACGTTACGGAAGATAAATGAAACGTTAAATGAAATTACGGCCGTCTCTTGTTTTCAATTTGCTGCTCCCACGATACGACGCACGCTCGCTTTCGACACCAGCCTCATGGGTTGAAGTCATATAGAGAGTAAAAAGCTTGGCCCTTGTCAGCTTTCCCGCGAATATTGCTAATGAAACAGAATAACATATATTTCTGTTGCACAAAGCTAACTAGCCGAGAGGTCCTATACCATGAACTATTGTTTGCCTCGCATGGCTTTAATAGTTTCTACTTGAATAGCGGTTGCATTGCCGTACATACAAATACGTCTTTATTTTTTTTTGTCAGTAGAACAGTATAAATTGCAGGCCAGCCTGAATCTCAAGGGCTTTAATGGCTGCGCCTGGCAGACAGCAGAAAACCACAATTCAAGCATTAAATAACACGTTAGCGATGTTTAAGAGAGTATCCGCCATCTGTGGGATCCGTGGGCACCATGCCATGCCCACGCAACGTGTCCTGGCAGCAAGGAGCTATTTCAGAAACACCTGGGTGCGTACAAAATTTATGATGTGAACGAAATTAACGTAGGAAGAAAAAGTTGGGATGGCTCTGCTACGCCCACGCAGCTGCGTAGGCAGCCTGAAACTTTCTGGAAAGCTGCTTTCCTGATTGGCGCGGATGTAGTTCGCTCTCACTATTTTTATTTTATTTTCCTTCTAAGCTCTTCTTCTGGAGTCAACTCGTTCTGTACCTCGCGTCGCAAGTTCTCACTCTAGCCTAGCCTATCGCAAATGAAGCGTCCGCTTGCACGCAGCTGCGCATCCAACGAAGCTGATGTCTTGCTATATCATTGCTATTCTTACACGCCATGATAGATATGCCTGAGTGGCGATGATCGTCTGTTGCTTAGCACGAGGTGTTGGTTTCCATTTTCGGAAGCCGCGGGCCTCATATTCCTTATTCGTACAATGCGGAAAGCACTCGTGCACGGGTTTCTGACTAGACTTAAAAAAGCCGCAGCTGGTCAAATGCATTCACGCGTTGACGAGCGAATCCTGAAGTACATGGCAATAAAAAAACTCGAGACAGTACTGAGCAGCCTGCTTTCGCTTTAATGGTGACATGAAGGAAGTCGAAAAAATCCGAGGACACCTAAGTACTTTCTTGTGAATTGTGAATGCGAAAGCATTAAGGTCCAACTGAACGCCGCTGAGCGGTCCTTCGTCTTTCGCGCTGCGAGTAATGTACCATAGCGGTAGGTGCTGCCCGAGCCACACACAGCAGCAGCTCGCGTAGCCAACGCCGCATGCCACGGACATCCTGTGCGACGAGAGACCGAGCAAGCAGCAGTGGCCACCAAGGCCCGCAGGCGTGCGCATGATAAGTGGTTCTTGAGGGAAAGGGAAAGGTTGGCGCTATCTTCTGCAAGGCGTGCGCATCAGCTAAGCCCGGTGGGGTGACAGAAAGAGAGAGAGAGAGACGGCTTCCGGGAGCGAGACGCCAGCACCCGCACGCGCGCGTGACGCGAGTGCCTCGCCGTCGACAACCCGCCTCGGCCCACGGCATCGCGTCGCCGCATCTGCTCCGTCGAGACGCGCTGCATGGTGACGTGGCGTCGCGGCCAATGCGAATTTAGGTACCGTTTCTCTGCTACCGACCCCGGCTGTTTCGCTCAATGGGCTATTTGATGCTTTGACATCACAAATGTAAGGAACAGCTTTCCTCGTGCCCCTTCGCACATCCTATGCGCGCATTACATAGACTGTAGATGCAGAAACCTTATGTGTCAGTTGCGCGCACCCATTCTCATAGAATGGCGAAGAGTGAGGTAGCCTAAAATATCAAAATAGGCCGTGACTCCTTTTGCTCGACGCCTTATTGTTTCTACGTCCCGGCAACGTCCGGGGCCTAACTTGATTGGACGGTGCCTCATCGGAAGCCTCCGAGAAAGTGCTAGGTCCCTAGACACAAGACATCGTAGCAACCTAGCCATTCATGTCGCGTCGTGCGGCTTACGCCGGCATCTGATAAGTGCCCAATCCTGACCGACACAGTGACCCAATAATGCGCGAAATCGCAGAATCGTACGCCATACGTAGGACAGGCTCCTATTGTGTAAGCGCGCCATCACTAAGCAAGCAAGGGGAAGGGCTCTAAATTTTTCCTGTATTTCTCTGCTTTATACCAGGTTCGCCATGTATCCTCGGTGATGTAAAACAAGGCACCTTTTCTATGTTTGATAAAAGTGAGGCCACATTATGTGCGGCGTGCAGCCAAAGTTCAAAGTGACTGATGTATTACGGCATTTGCAATAAATTGCGCGTATACGATTGTTTCGGAGCATTATGAGTGTGTTTTACGAGCGGTGCTTTTTACCCCGTTGCCCAGGCACAACTACAAATGTCGCCTAGGTCAAATTTAGCAGAAATAAGAGGAACGCTACGCAAATTTGTGTGCGAAGATAAGTGCGTGTGGACCAAAAAGAAAATCCCTCAGAACCCATCGTGAAGTGTAATGCAATTACGTTTGAAGCAATGTAACGACACAGCGTATTACGAACACCTAAAACGTTTCGTGCATGAGACTGTTGCCAGGCTCTAATCAAACACATGCACACGCATGTGAAGGCTGTCTGAATATATCTGACGTGGGCTCGGTTCCACCCGCACCGGAGTAATTATCACGGATACCACGTACCCAGTGACCCAAGTGAAAGGAACACGGTCAGGTCCATAGATAGATAGATAGATAGATAGATAGATAGATGATAGATAGATAGATAGATAGATAGATAGATAGATAGATAGATAGATAGATAGATAGATAGATACCAAAAAGTGCGTGAAGTAGAATGCTGATTGCATTAATACAGCCTTTGCAAAAAAACCATTGACAAGAAGTTCAAAAGTGACATACAGCCGTTGCCAGCTACGCTTACTAATTACCCGTGGTAACTCTACGTTATACCAAGCTTCTATTTAGTAGAAATGAGGGTCATGTTAAGTGCAATGTCTGGAACTAATTTCAGGCGAAGTAACCTGTGCGTGGATGACTTCATATACCCTTGTAATATTCCTTGACAAGCGCTCGAAAGCGTCATAGGCGGGCCAGGTTTCAAATGGGCCAATCCTAATGGGGGCTACGTTTTAAAGTAGGTGATTCTATTACAAGTGGCTCCAAGTTTCACTGAATATTGGGTAGTGATTCTGCAATGTATAGCACAAGTCTGGTGTTTTTTTCGTCCCTTTTTTTTTCTGCGACAAGCCCTTCACACTTTTCAAATGCAGTAGGCCCATTTCGGCGTAGCCGATCTCGCAGACGCCGCAGGCAGCCGT